>NC_081413.1:410547636-410847636 GCF_030272615.1 Cryptomeria japonica | reverse complement strand
CTGGATCTTTATTGGGCTGCTCAGCCTTTCTTGTTTCACATCTAGCATTATATATATCTATGTGCTATTTCCATATAAAATGCATAAATGCTTCTGATGTGACAAAATTGTTATCAGCGAGAAAGACATTACTTGCCTGCTTTATTTCAGGATCCCACTCCTGGCCTTTAAGTTCAATGGAGGTAATATCCATTCCTATAGCAATGGGTTCTTCCGGCATCCCTTCCTCCACTTCATCCTAGGTGTATGCAATTTCCCCTAGACTACCCAATTTTAGAATTTGATCAGCTGCTGCTTGCTCATTTCCTATATGGATAGGGGATTGGGATGGGGAATACAAAGGTGTATCTGATTGTATTTCATTCCCCACCCTTTACTTCTTTGGGCTCTCTTGGATGTCAATGACATCTCGTATCTTCCTCTTTCCTTTGGAGGTAGAGGGCACCCCTGTTATAGGCACCAACACACTATAACCTGATTTCTTATGCAGTGTGTAATCACCAGGAGGGATTGGCTTGCTAGAAGTTGACCTCCTAAGGATCATTCTAAATTTCTCAGGGTTGCTCTTGATTACAACTTCCCACTTCTCCTTCAATGTCTGCATCACATCTTCAAAGCAAACAATCAAAAACTTTATTTTCTCTTCTAGTGGGAAAAAGCTAGACAATGGGTCATAGCTAGCATCAAACTGATGCACAAAATCCAGGGCTTTCTTATAAGCCACCCACTTTTCTTTCCTTAGCTCCTGCTCATCTAGATCAAATTCATTTCTGATGAGGTCTTCAGGAAACTGAAATTGATGAGGCCTACCTCTGCATGCTACCTTCTTCCTAAACATACCGTTAAAGAAGAACTCTAGATCAACACACCTAGACACTGCAGTGGACAAATGATAAGGTTTGAGGAAATCCTCAAAGCAATTCCAGCCTCCCTTTGTTATTACAAATTGGTGGGCTATGGTAGCTGCAGGGAAAATAGTCCCTTTACCCCTGCCTGTCAACTCTGCCTCTTGTAAGCCACCAATTTGTCTAAGGATCTCCATGATTCCCACTTTGAGAGGGACCTGGTAAGGTAACAGAAATGGGGTGCCCCTGAAACCAAAAACTCTGAAAACTGTGGAGACTGGATACAAGTAAATGTCACCCTAGTTATGAACAATTTTTATGTTCTCTGTGAATTCTTTTGGTCTCATGAATTCCATAAGAACTTTGGGGATTCTTGGGTTCTCAGAGCAGAGGAGAGTCCTTATCTTTGATGCAAAATATTTATCAAACTTCAGAAAACTGGCATCCTCTCTATCCCATGACAACACAGTACTCCATAATTGTACCGACATTTTTTCTCCTTCCTTCTCCTTAACCAGGTCCAGCCCACTGGCAAAATAATCACCACCTTTGAAGAGAAAGAGATGCATCAGGAGTGAGTACCATGCGAAAGGCCTATCCACCTTTCCATTCTTGATTCCTATCAACCCTCCATGAATAGCATCAACAATATAAGCAGCATAATCAAATGTGATTGCAAGAGAAGGATTCAAAATCTGAGCGATCATTAACAGGTAATGATTCGACATATTTGCTTCAGCATCTTCTCCCAAAACTTGGCAAAGTGCCCAATACATTCCTTTAGCCCTCAAGGTGAACATACTTAATGAGAAGGGCTCTTGTGTGTTGGGTCCTACAACTGTTAACCCTCCTATTTTCAAAAAAAATTCCTTAAGAGGCCCATTCCTGAGATGACTCCTCTGTGCACCGTAAATTTGGGCTAATGATGTGAAGTTTATAGGTTCTAGAAAGTTTGTAAACTCATTAAGCCCAAATGCTATCCTAAACTCTTCAGCATTAATTTCAACAAGGGTTTTCCCATTTACATCTCGAATGCTTCTTGTGACTGGATCATAGTTGAACGCAATTTGGGTTAGCAAATCCATGTCCATGAATACTCCTGGGACAACTAATTTCTCGACATCTAGTTCCCAGATACAGTTTTGCGGGGCAGGAGAATTTCTCATTCCGAATTCAACTTTAAACAACCCCAACCCAGACAATCCAACCTGTGGGTCTCTCAACGAGTTACCCTTGTCATATAATCCTTCTCCTATCTTTAAACGAGGAGCCTTGGGTACTAATTCTTTTGCCTTTGATGCCTGATTAGTTGACAACGTCAACTATTCTAAAAAATCATCACAAACACTCCTCTTTGAATAGTTAACCTTGCTGGAAAATTCTCTTTTAGGAGCCATTTTGAAAATGCAAGAAATGATGCCACTCTTAAACAATTCTACGACGAATCAATTATCTTATTTAGAACACTACACAAGAATTGCTACACAAAAATATGAGAGAACCTTTTTTTTGCTTGAAAGAATTTTCTCTGCGACTGAACCGACTTGCTCTGTATCTGAGGAAAATAACTCTGCGTCTGGTCTTCTGCAAAATCCTTTAAAAGATATCTTCACCCGGTTGTGAGGAAATCAAATATTTGTACTCAGGGCCTTAACTATAACATTGATTTCGCATGCTTCGGCCATCCCTTCAAAATTGAATTCATACGAGAATTCGTATTTTTCATTCAAATGGGTCACAACATTCCTGCAAGTGTTTCATTTTTCTCTTTCGCAACTTTGCGAAGCATAACGATCGGGCAGCTTGGTCCTGTAGAATAACACCAACTGTTCGATCAAAAGAAACTTGATCGAGCATTAGATTAACTGACGGCTTTGGCTTTGCTCTGGGTCCTACTTTTCTATTGGCTACATGATACCATGTGGCGTCCAACCATTGGCCTTAAAATTTCCTTCGCATTCCACTTGATACTGGCCGTGTTTCTTTGTTTCATACCGCCGGTTGCACTTTGGTGGGCCCACACTTTCTTCTTAGACGACGTGTCATCATGACACGTGGACGGCTCTCGTTCACTCTCGCTATTTCACGGGGTATAAAGAACATGCACCTTACCCTTGCGAAATAGCACGGGCCGTTGGATCATCTCTTAAGCTGATCGACTTTTAATCCTCTGAAAAGGCTCTCAGGGGGGGTGGGCCCGCTGACTCATTGTGAACACCTGGCGCCCAGTCACTTTCAGAGCTGACTTGTCACTCTGTTATACACCAAAAGGAAACCACGGGACCCCACTTTCTTCTTGACAACTATATCCTCCAGGTCATCATCATGACATGTGGATGACTCTCGTTCACTCTTGCTATTTCGCGGGGTATAAAGAACATGCATCTTACCCTTGCGAAATAGCGCGGGCCGTTGGATCATCTCTTAAGTTGATCAGCTTTTAATCCTCTGAAAAGGCTCTTAGGAGGCATGGGCCCGCTGACTCATTGTGAACACCTGGCACCCAGTCACTTTCGGAGCTGACTTGTCACTCTGTTATACGCCAAAAGGAAACCACGGGGGCCCACTTTCTTCTTAACAGCTATATCCTCCAGGTCATCATCATGATACGTGGATGGCTCTCGTTCACACTCACTATTTCACGGGGTATAAAGAACATGCATCTTACCCTTGTGAAATAGCGCAGGCCGTTGGATCATCTCTTAAGCTGATCGGCTTTTAATCCTCTGAAAAGGCTCTCAGGAGGGGTGGGCCTGCTGACTCATTGTGAACACCTGGCGCCTAGTCACTTTCGGAGCTGACTTGTCATTCTGTTATTTGCCGAAAGAAAACCATGGGGCTCCAGTAAGTTATTAATAGCTATACCCGCCAAGTCATCTCCACCTGCGACCTGACTCACCTCGGGGGCCCGCCATTTAGCCTTTAATCTTGACCCACTGACTGTTGTGACCTGTGCCACGTGCCACCATTTTACTCGCTGTCAACAACTAGCTGGACCATCTATGTGGCATGCCATGTGGTTTTCACAACTTTTCTAGTTTTAAACTACACGCAACTTTGCCTAGCGAAATAACACAAGCCGTGGATCCATCTGCGAGATGCGGACTAGTTATTGGGCCCGACAACTTTAGAAGAAAAACATACAAGGCATAAATTTTTTGATTAATTAACATAACCGCCTAGGCAAGCAACAAGGGGGGACACTTCCTATGACCCCATGACCCATTACTTAAGTGAATAAAGTAACGAAAGATTAGAAACCAAAGGGTTTAAAATGAACACAAGAGGATCTAAAATCAAAAAACCTTAAACCCTTGAGGTCTAGAACAAAGCTGAAGCATTTGGAACTACACCCTATTCAAAATTCAACAAACCATAACCAATCATAGGAAAAGAAAAGCCCAATTTAAAATCAGTGATAACAGCGGCTCTGACTGGGGATGGTTGACCGCAAGGTCAACACAAGAAAACGCAGAAACTCTGGAGAAACAGACCAAAACACAGACCAAAACAGAAAAGTAGGAAAGAAACAAAATAAGTACAAACAAAGGACCTACCGTGCATGGACATTTAAGAGAAATAATGCTTCAGGAATTGTCCATGCACTGGAAATTCCTGCATTTCATCATCCATATTCTTCAAGAAATATGAATCCTTACCATTTAAGTTACAAACCACAAAAGGGCCAATCCATAGTGATTCAAATTTCTTATGCTTTCCCTTATCCTGTCCTTTTGCATTGCACTTAAGAACCATGTCATGAATTTGAAACTTCCTTAGTGATGTCCTTTTATCAAAAAGATACTTTGACTGCAACTGGATCTTCTGATTTCTCTTATGGGCAGAAGCCCTAAGCTCCTCCATTTCTACAATTTGGATCATTCTGTTCTCCATTGGTTCAGATACCTCCATATCTTCATTCTGCAAAAACTTATACACTAGAAGAAGGTTATTTACTGGGAGTCTGGCTTGGGCACCATAAACTAATTCAAAAGGTGACATTCCAATGGATTTTTTAACTATTATTCTATCTGCCCACAGAGCTAACTTCAACTTTTGATCCCAAGATCTTTTATTCTCTTCTAGGATTTTCTTGATGATATTCAACAGGCTTTTATTGTTGGATTCTGCTTGTCCATTCCCCTGAGGGTGATAGGGTGAAGAGTATGACATGAGTATACCATAACTAGTAAAAAAGCCTACAAATTATTCTGATCTGAAACACATGACATTATCCATCACCAATTTTGCAGGTGTCCCAAATCTAGTTACAATATTATCCATCAGGAAATCAATGACAATTTTACTAGTAGCTCTTCTTGTAGGGATGGCTTCTATCCATTTGGTGAAATAATCAGTGGCCACTATGATCCATCCATGACCTCTCCCTGACTTCTCAACAATTTCTCCAATAAAATCAATACCCCACTGAACAAAAGGAGCTTCTACAGAGACTGGATTTAGGGGTAAGGCTCCTTCATACTTGAGTTTGGATGAGAATCTTTGACACGGATCACATCTCCGAACATATGCATGGGTATCTTTAAATAAGGTGGGCCAATAATACCCAGCCCGTATTATCTTACCAACAGTAGTCTTAGCAGAATAGTGACCTCCACATACTCCATCATGCATTTCAGTCGACACATGTTTAGCTTGAAACTCATCCAAACACATTAGTAACTCTCCATCTCTGTTTCTCCAGAAAAGATCACCCTGAATGAGCACATATCTTTGGGACTTGAGTTTCAGAGTTCTTTTCTAATTGTATGTCATTTCTTCTGGGATTATATCACCTCTCAAAACTTGGATTATCCCTGTGTACCAGGGTTGCCTCTCAATACTAGTGACCAAAGCATCTCTAACCTCAACATTGTGTATTTCTACATTCATGAGATTTGACTCAGTCATGAGCTTAGCCAAACCTAAACCTCTCACCAATTTGGTGATCTTTATCTCCAAGTTGAACTCCTGAATTCTATTAATCCATCTGCATCTCTTCCCAGTAACCTCATACTGAGACAAAATATCTTTAACTACAGCATGTGGGACATAGGCAATGATGTTTGCATTCACTAAATATGGCCTAAAAGCCTTAACAACTTTAACTAGGGCATAATCTTGTTTCTCCATGGTTTCATATTTTAGTTCAGTTGCCTGCAAAGATTTACTATAGAAGGCTATGGGATGTTCATATCCTTTATTGTCCTTTTGTAGTAATACTGAAGCCACCGTATGATATGAAGCAAAAGAAAACAGAGAAAAAGGCTTACTATAATCAGGGGATTTCAACACTGGTGCCTCCTAGATTACCTTCTTAATCTCAGAAAAAGCTTTTGAAGCTTCTTGATCCCAATGAAACCTTGTGTCTTTCTTAAGCAATTTGACAATAGGCTTCACTATCTCTGCGAAGTTTGCAATGAATCTCCTGACAAAATTTACTTTACCTAAAAAGGATTGGATACCTTTCACATTTTTAGGTTTAGACACCCTATTGATTGCTTCAATTCTCTCAGGGTCTATTCTTACCCCCTCCTTAGAAACTATGTGTCCTAAAAACTTTCCTTCAGTGACCCCAAAACGACATTTCTTGGGATTCAGTGATACACCAAATTCCAAGGCTTTATTGAACACCTTCTCTAGATGTCCACAATGATCATCAGCCCTTTTAGAGAAACAAGTTAGATCATCTTGATAAACCACCATGATGATGTTTATGAATTCTTTGAAAGCTACATCCATAGCTCTCTGAAATGTAGCTCCTGCATTTTTTAGTCCAAATGGCATTCTCACATATACATAAGTTCCCCATGGAGTGGTGAAAGCTGTTTTAAACTGTTCAGACTCCTTTACCAACACTTGATTATATCCTGAGAAACCATCCATTAGGATAAAACATCACATCCTGTCACTCTTTGTAGCATGGCTTCCATATTTGGGGATGAGTAATTATCTTTCAAGGAAGCAACATTTAGATTCCTAAAATCTACACACAATCTGATGTCTCCATTCTTCTTCCTTACTGGGACCAAATTGGAGACCCATGAAGAATGCCTTATTGGTTTGATAATCCCCCCTTCTCTCAATTTGGTCAATTCTTGTTGCATTTTAGTTTCTAACAAGGGATTGATAGGCCTCTGTTTCTGTCTGAAAGGCTAAGCATCTGGAAGTAAAGGAACTTCATGCTGAAAAAGATCTTGTCTATATGCCTTTAGGTCTTCATAAGACCAAGCAAAGACATGCTTATACCTTTTCAATAAATTAATAAGGTTAGTCCTGACATGAGGGGGTAATTTCTTTCCAATATATACCAACTTAGAGGATGATTCTGTCCCCAGGTTTACCTCCTCTAACACTTCCAACTTGGTGGTAGACTGCTGATGTAAATGACTATCATTATAACTAAACATGCTCTCCAGCTCTACCAGCCCTTTAGGTATTTCATTTGTTTCCAACTGGACAACATCATTTCCAAACACTGTCTCTCTATTGTCTACTACTTCCACCAATGCATTACATTCAATCTTTTGTCCATCATAATCATCAACACATTGGATAAACCTGAGAATGTCTTCATCATTAGCAAAAACTTGCCAATTGTACACATTATCAGGAATAGCAGGCCTAGATTTTATTTCCACAGTGGAAACACCGGTTAGCGTTGCATCATCATTTTTCAAAGCAACATTAGCTAAGAAATCTACCATAATATTTTTTGCTCGCTCTATCCAATTAATAGAAAATGCATCAAAATGCTCAATAACATCCCAAACAACATGCTTATACTGCTTAAATCTATCATTTTTGGATGCATATTTAGATCTCACCTGAGAGACAACCAATTCTGAATCCCCCATTACTTTCAACAGTTGGATTCCATGCCTTTTTGCAACCTCAAGTCCTAGTAACAGGGCTTCATACTCTGCAGTATTATTTGTGCACTGGAATGCCAATAAAAATGAGTATTTAAAAGTTATACCTGATGGGGACACAAAAAGAATGCCTGCTCCAGATCCTTCTTTGGAGTAAGCTCCATCAAAATACATCTACCACAACCCATACTGCTGTGCTTGTAGCTCGACTACAATGGGGTCAGTATTCTTCAATTGAGATGAAAATGGTTGATGTCTAAAATTATCTAAATCTACATCAATCATACAATTAAGCATACTAGGGTCTACATTTTCAAATACCCTAGGAGCTCGTGGCTCTCTGTACAATTTGACCTGATTACCACCAATAGGAATAGTGGCATAAGATAAATCCAGTTGGACATTTCCCCCTACTGCTGCTGCCTATTGTCTGGAAAGTAACATACCATAGTGGGGTTTAGTGTTAGTAACAATAACATCCATTTTGTAAGTGGCTTCAGGAAATGCTGCTATTTTTACTTCTACATCTTTCATCGTACCTATCACAGGTACTTCTCTGTTATCCATGGCATAGCATTTCCCATACACAGTGGTTACTGATAACCCTAATTCTTTCATAACACCATAGGGCATTACATTAGCGGCAGCTCTTGAATCTATCATGCAGTTTTTAATCAACCGGTTATTGACTAACAAAGTAACATAGAAGGGATCTACCTGAGAAGGCTCCTAAGTGATAGTGGTTCCAACATAAACCTCTGGGGTTTGGAACTCTTGATCCTTTCCAACTTTAGCTAAACCAGTGGGTAATACTGTGTCACTATCAGATATACTAGAGAATAAAGACAAAACTGCATCCTTATGTTCTTTAATCTTTAGCAATTCTACTAATGGAACAGTGACTTTCATTTGAGTTAAAGCTTGGGCCATATGAAATTTAGGATTATTGCATTTTTCAGTATTAACCCTAACTTTTTCGGTTTTGAATTGACTTGCCCTTTTCACTATCTCTGCTCCTTGTATATCACCAACATTTTTATCATCTATGCCTTTAGGTGCATCTTTAACTTGTTCCTCTTTTTCTTGACTGACCTTAGGAAAAGTAGTAACACTGCTTGATGCCCCCCTTTTTGTGACTTCTTTTACAAACATAGAACCTGGCTCACCTTGATCAGTGTCTCTCTTGGTGCTTCTCAGATTATAGTTATGTTTTGCTTTGGTAATTGCAGCCTTAGTGAGATTTCTAACTTCTTCCTCACTGGGCCTTCTAAGATGAACCTCTTCATCTTCAATTGTTACCACATTCAATGTAGGATGCCAGCCTAAGGCTAACTGTCCTTGCACTAACTTTTCATTATCCAACACATCACTATATTCACTTTGCACAGATTCCTCATCACTTTCTATGGTGGTTTCAAACATATTAATGTCAGGCTCTGCTTCTGGTCTCATAGATTCTTCCAGAGCTTGAGCCACTGCACACTGATGAGGGGAATGTGGTCCATCACAAGCAATACACCAAGGAGTATTTTCTATATTGTGAACAGTTTTAACTTTCAAGGGATCCGGTGTGTCTTGACTTTGGGTAATTTTGGGCTTCTCAATTTGGGGTTTACCATCCTTCCAATTGGTATTATAGGGCATATCATGTAATCTAGGGGGTCTATCTTGCCAGTTATAATGAGGTTTATCATTTTTGTTAACCTTAGCAGTCAGATCTTTCATAGTAGTAACCAATTTCTCTATTTTTATCATCCTCTTTAGCAACTTTATTAGGTTGCTGTTTGGTTTCTTGCCATAATCTACCATCTGTCCTTCTTCCTAATTTTCCAGATGCTTTTCTGTTACTCTCTACATTTATGGCAATTCTAAAAGCATCTCTCAAATTATGGGGGTTTTTATCTCTTAAGATATAAGCCATCTTGGAATCAAATGCATTGTAATATGTATTAAGACACATGTTATCATCTAGCCTCATCACCTTATATAATCTGTGCATAGCTTTCTGGAATCTGGCATTGAAATCAGTGACTATTTCATTTTCAGATTTTCTAATGTTGTTGAACTCATTTAGCATGAAACTCACATTAGTCTTGTCACCATACTGCTCTTGAAAACAATTTTTAAAATCTTCCCATGAACCTATGCTATTTACTGGAAGACCTCTGTACCAATCTCTTGCATCATCAACTAGGGATTGAACAAACAGTTTCATAATAACATCTTCATCTGCTATCTCATAATCATTTATTAAATCCCCAAAAGATTTTAGATGTTCCTCAACACTAATTGCATTGTTCCCAGCAAATTTATGGAGTCTGTCTCTTAGCTCAGTAGGAACATGATTTGGATATCCTGGGATCCCATCAAAGAACAATTGTCTATATTGTTCCAGATTGATGGGCCTTCTTTGAAAAGGGGTAATAGCACTATTATTTCCCATGGTCAGTTTAGCTTTTGGGATTGGAGATTGAGGTGCTGGGGTGTACTGTTTATTCACAGGTAGTTGGCTTACTGAGGCAATATTGGCCTATACTGCAGGTTGAGCATTAACCTGAGGAAATGAAATGTGTTGGGGATTAGGCTTGCTAAGATCTTCTGATGGGAATGTAATAGGGGGAGCCTTTAAGTAGTTAATCTTTCTTTTTACTTCTTGGTTCGCTGCTTCTAACTCAGACTTTTCCAGTTCAATTTGGAGATCTTCCTTTTCCTTCCTCATCCTTTCCATCTCTCTCTCATGTGCTAGAATCCTATGAGATATCTCTTCTGCAGTTTTAGATTCTATTCCATCATCTACCCATTTCTATTTTCCTTTATCTAAATTGGCTTTAGGAGGCTGGGAGTCATTTAATACTTCCCTAATTGGCTGGGCTACTGACTTACAAGCTTGTCTAGTTTTAGGGATTAGGATTTCCCTAATCACAGGGCCTTCCTCATCACTTTTTTCTTTTTCCTTAGCAAGCATTTCAAGATCAGCTATCTGTCTAAGAAGCCTATCTCTTTCCATTAATTTGGCTTTAACTTCCTTCTCCTTATTTGCCTCCTTTTGGGCTCTTAGGGAGATTAAATGATGGACTCTTTTATTTAAATCTTCAATCTCTTGAGACACTTTATCCTCATTAGGGAAGTTTTCTTCAGAGTCTGATGCATTAACTTGATCTATGTCAATCAGACTAATGTTCCCATCAATTGTCCTAGGAACATAGTGCCTAATTACATTTGAACTGGTTCTATCTTTTGCAGAAACACTAGCATGAGATAGATCTTGATTTAAAATAGGTGCATCATCAATATTTCCAAACAATCCCGAATAAAAACCTAAGATATCATACTCTAAATCTCTGGAAGATGAATTAGACTTTGCATAAATGGGTTGGTCAAGCATCTTATCAGTAGTATTGTTTTTCTGCACCCAAGCAGCATTTGATGGCTCATGCAACACGGATCTCTTCTGGCCTCTCCGTGACTGTTTTGGCAGACCTTCTTGCAAAGTTTCACGAGGATGTTTCTTCATGAATGATCTTGTGTTTTTTGCTCCTTGCATCTTGCTTGTCTTCCTTTCAGAAAGATTTGTATCTCACAAGGACTGGTTAAAAGTAACAGAGTCGCCACCCACAAAACTATGGGAATAATGAAAAAAGGCAATCTTATCCACAAACATACAATAATTTTCTTTACAAGCCTCAACACAGATCTATGCTTATATCTTTATTGTAACTCTCCCCAGACAACTCGCCACTTTTGTTGTCTTCAAAATCTGATTCCCTTTAACATCCTTAAAATAATATGGTTTAAAGCTTGGTGCAGAAGAGACATCAAAGATAAGGAAATTCTCAAGACAACATATGACAAGGTTAGATTAGACCTTCTACACTTCGGGCTTACTCAGAGCCCAAGTGGGTATACCTTTGTGAATTAAATTCACGCTTTCAAACATAAACCCATAGCAAACCAGTCCAGAAAACCAGTGGATCTATTCACCTTGAAATCAACTGAAAACAAAGAATGGAAATTGTACTTAAGTTCAACATTTCGATCAACAAAGCATGCAATAAACAACTTCAATTAATACCAGTGCCTTATCCAAGGTCACAGAGTCATCTAAACTCAAATATGACTCCTCAAACAAAACATCTTTATGCTTCCCGTCGGCTTGATTTCTATCAATCCTTGTATATGCCTGACACCTACAAGAATTCAAGCATTCTAAACCAAGCTATGGTCATCAAAATTCAAAGTTGCTTCCAGAGAGTTTATTGGTATGAGTGATCCCCGCCTCTTTAATTTCCCTCCTAAAGAGA
Source organism: Cryptomeria japonica (assembly GCF_030272615.1). Lineage (NCBI taxonomy): Eukaryota > Viridiplantae > Streptophyta > Pinopsida > Cupressales > Cupressaceae > Cryptomeria > Cryptomeria japonica. The sequence goes on along the minus strand of NC_081413.1, from coordinate 410,835,618 downwards.
AAAGCTAACGAACACTTCTACTAAAATTGCTTTGCAATTCCATTCAAAACAGAACAACCCTAGATTATTCAGAATGAAAACAGTAAACAAATTTGTGAACAAACTTGAAGACAACACAGAGCTTTACTCAAAACCGATGGTCAGTATATTGATATTTAGTTCAAAAAATATTACAAGAAATTTTGATTCTCCATTAGACTTAGAAAAGCTCAGATAAATTTCTGCAGCGTTTTCTTACAATTTTTATGATCTCTTTTCCTCTAGTCCTGGTATCCATTTATAACAACATGGATGCACAAAGCTTTGGACTTCTCGAGGAGAGTTTGTTAGAATCATTTCTTTCAGAGTAAAGAGGTTACAAACTCTTCGCAAAAGCAGTTACAAACTCTTTTCAGCCTCTCCAGTTTCTTCAACAGGTTGTTCGGTTGCAACCTCTTCTATCTTTTCAGGGGTGCTCTCCAACTGTTCTAGATCATGGGTGGCATATTTAATTGTCCATTCATTATACACTTCTTCTGTCGGCCATGAGAAATTAATCGCTTTATCTTTAGTCTTAGTCAACCTTTTCCAAGAATTTCTCATTTTGTTGACTTCTGAATTGAGAAAAGCATAATGCGACTTAATTTTCTCTATCTCTTGTATTGTCACAACAAAGAAAGAAGCATCATCAAGATCAATAATTCCTTTAACTCTTGCTGACAATTTAGCTTCTATCTCCTTGAGCCACATTTGTTTGTCTTTTAACTGATCCGGGCTAGCAAAAACTCCTGGGAGCAACTCAAAAACTTGGTAAGTGTATTCCTTCTTGCATAGATTAACCTTCCTATCCACATTATCCACTTCTGCTGCCAATTGTATTAAGATTTTAGCGACATCAGAAGTGGATTTAATGATGGGATTGGCCCTTGCTTCATCGCAGGATACACACATAATTTCTAAATCTTTCTCCCTAGGCCTCCATCTGTCAAAAATGGGTGTCAAAATGGTCTTGTTTCTCCTGAGCTCATTCCATATTTCCATAATTTTACCTAAATTGTTGTAGAGAAATGAGGCATTTATTGTATCTGCAAAACTGGAAATTGTAGCCCTTACTTTCTCCTCATATTTCTTTGTATACAAGGCCTGAGCCTGTTTCAAATTTTCTAATTCTTGGGGAGTGATTTCAATCATTTGAGAGATGGAGGTGCTGAAGATGGTGGAAACTCAATAATAGGGCTAGTAGGTGGAGGTCTTGCAAGAGAAGAGGAGATCATCAGTGTTGAAGACTCACATTGATGGTATTTTTCAGTCAACTGGCTCTGTAGTTTGGCAATGATGCTATCCTTACCTCTTACCTCCTCCTTGGCACTGTTATAGGTCTTCAAAACTGTTTCCAACTTGATTTGGAGGGCCTCTTTCTCTTTGGCTTCGTTCTCTGCTACTGCAACACTGAATTTTGCAGTCTCCAACACAGTGCTAGCAGCCTCTACTACCCCTGTACTCTGCACTCTCTTCACCATCATTCCACCGAGGTAACTTGACCCTGGGGTGTCTTTGCTTTTCTTACTCTCATTTCTCTTGAGAGACCACATGACAAGTGCAACATTGTCCTTATTGAAAGTAACCCCTTCCATAGGTTTAGTCTCTTTTCTTACTGCATCTAGGTCCAGGGCATCTACAATATCCCATTCGGGTAATATAAGCACTCCAGCTTGTGCTACCATGTCTCTTCCCTGCTCAGGGGTAATGGTTTTGAATTCTTCCATCATCTCTTGCTTTATTTCCTCTTCCACTAGGGCTAGATCTTTATTGGACTGCTCAGCCTTTCTTGTTTTACATCTAGCATTATATATATCTATGTGTTGTTTCCATATAAACTGCATAAATGCTTCTGATGTGACAAAATTGTTATAAGCTAGAAAGGCATTACTTGCTTGCTTTATTTCAGGATCCCACTCCTGGCCTTTAAGTTCAGTGGAGGTAATATCCATTCCAGCAGCAATGGGTTCTTCCGGCATCCCTTCCTCCACTTCATCATAGGTGTATGCGATTTCCCCTAGACTACCCAATTGTAGAATTTGCTCAGCTGCTGCTTGCTCATTTCCTATATGGATAGGGGATTGGGATGGGGAATACAAAGGTGTATCTAATTTTATTTCTTTCCCCACCCTTTGCTTCTTTGGGCTCTCTTGGATGTCGATGACATCTCGTATCTTCGTCTTTCCTTTGGAGGTAGAGGGCTCGCCTGTTGTAGGCACCAGCACACTATAACCTGATTTCTTATGCAGTGTGTAATCACCAGGAGGGATTGGCTTGCTAGAAGCTGACCTACTAAAGATCATTCTGGCTTTCTCAGGGTTAGTCTTGATTATAGCTTCCCTCTTCTCCTTCAATGTCTGCATCACATATTCAAAGCAAACAAGCAAAAACTTTATTTTCTCTTCTAGTGGGAAAAAGCTAGACAATGGGTCATAGCTAGCAGCAAACTGATGCACAAAATCCAGGGCTTTCTTATAAGCCACCCACTTTTCTTTCCTTAGCTCCTGCTCATCTAGATCAAATTCATTTCTGATGAGGTCTTCAGGAAACTGGAATTGATGAGGCCTACCTCTGCATGCTACCTTCTTCCTAAACATACCATTGAAGAAGTCCTCTAGATCAACACACCTGGACACTACAGTGGACAAATGATAAGGTTTGAGGAAATCCTCAAAGCAATTCCAGCCTCCCTTTGTTATTACAAATTGGTGGGCTATGGTAGCTGCAGGGAAAATAGTCCCTTTACCCCTGCCTGTCAACTCTGCCTCTTGTAAGCCACCAATTTGTCTAAGGATCTCCACGATTCCCACTTTTAAAGGGACCTGGTAAGGTAACAGAAATGGGGTGCCCCTGAAACCAAAAACTCTGAAAACTGTGGAGACTGGATACAAGTAAATGTCACCCTAGTTATGAACAATTTTTATGTTCTCTGCGAATTCTTTTGGTCTCATGAATTCCAGAAGAACTTTGGGGATTCTTGGGTTCTCAAAGTAGAGGAGAGTCCTTATCTTTGATGCAAAATATTTATCAAACTTCAGAAAACTGGCATCCTCTCTATCCCATGACAACACAGTACTCCATAATTGTACCGACATTTTTTCTCCTTCCTTCTCCTTAACCAGGTCCAGCCCACTGGCAAAATAATCACCACCTTTGAAGCGAAAGAGATGCATCAGGAGTGAGTACCATGCGAAAGGCCTATCCACCTTTCCATTCTTGATTCCTATCAAACCTCCATGAATAGCATCAACAATATAAGTGGCATAATCAAATGTGATTACAAGAGAAGGATTCAAAATCTGAGCGATCATTAACAGGTAATGATTCGGCATATTTGCTTCAGCATCTTCTCCCAAAACTTGGCAAAGTGCCCAATACATTCCTTTAGCCCTCAGGGTGAACATACTTAATGAGAAGGGCTCTTGTGTGTTGGGTCCTACAACTGTTAACCCTCTTATTTTCAGAAAAAATTCCTTAAGAGGCCCATTCCTGAGATGACTCCTCTATGCACTGTAAATTTGGGCTAATCATGTGAAGTTTATAGGTTCTAGAAAGTTTGTAAACTCATTAAGCCCAAATGCTGTCCTAAACTCTTCAGCATTAATTTCAACAAGGGTTTTTCCATTTACATCTCGAATGCTTCTTGTGACTGGATCATAGTTGAACACAATTTGGGTTAGCAAATCTGTGTCCATGAATACTCCTGGGACAACTAATTTCCCGACATCTAGTTCCCAGATATAGTTTTGCGGGGCAGGAGAATTTTTCATTCCGAATCCAACTTTAAACAACCCCAACCCAGACAATCCAACCTGTGGGTCTCTCAACCAGTTACCCTTGTCATATAATCCTTCTCCTATCTTTAAACGAGGAGCCTTGGGTACTAATTCTTTTTCCTTTGATGCCTGATTAGTTGACAACGTCAACTATTCTAAAAAATAGTCACAAACACTCCTTTCTGAATAGTTAACCTTGCTGGAAAATTCTTTTTTAGGAACCATTTTGAAAATGCAAGAAATGAATGCCACTCTTAAACAATTCTGTGACGAATCAATTATCTTATTTAGAACACTACACAAGAATTGCTAAACAAAAATATGAGAGAACCTATTTTTTGCTTGAAGGAATTTGCTCTGCGACTGAACCGACTTGCTCAGTATCTGAGGAAAATAACTCTGCGTCTGCTCTTCTACAAAATCCTTTAAAAGATATCTTCACCCGGTTGTTAGGAAATCAAATATTTGTACTCAGGGCCTTAACTATAACATTGATTCCGCATGCTTCGGCCGTCCCTTCAAAATTGAATTCATACGAGAATTCATATTTTTTGCTCCAACGGGTCACAACATTCCTGCAAGTGTTTCATTTTGCTCTTTCGCAACTTCGCGAAGCATAACTATCGGGCAACTTGGTCCTGCGAAATAACGCCAACCGTTTGATCAAAAGAAACTTGATCGAGTGTTAGATTAACTGATGGCTTTGGCTTTGCCCTGGGTCCCGCTTTTCTATTGGCTACATGATACCACATGGCGTCCAACCATTGGCCTTAAAATTGCCTTCGCATTCCATGTGATACTGGCCGCGTGTCTTTCTTTCATACCGCCAGTTCCACTTTGGCTGTCCCACACTTTCTTCTTAAACCATGTGTCATCATGACACATGGATGGCTCTCGTTCACTCTTGCTATTTCGCGGGGTATAAAGAACATGCATCTTACCCTTGCGAAATAGCACGGGCCGTTGGATCATCTCGTAAGCTGATTGGCTTTTAATCCTCTGAAAAGGCTCTCAGGAGGGGTGGGCCCGCTGACTCATTGTGAACACCTGGCGCCCAGTCACTTTCAGAGCTGACTTGTCACTCTGTTATATGCCAAAAGGAAACCATGGGGCCCCACTTTTTTCTTAATAGCTATATCCTCCAGGTCATCATCATGACACATGGACAGCTCTCGTTCACTCTCACTATTTCGCGGGGTATAAAGAACATGCATCTTACCCTTGCGAAATAGCGCGGGCCATTGGATCATCTCTTAATTTGATCAACTTTTAATCTTCTAAAAAGGCTCTCAGGAGGGGTGGGCCTGCTGACTCATTGTGAACACCTGGCACCCAGTCACTTTCAGAGTTGACTTGTCACTTTGTTATATGCCAAAAGGAAACCACGGGGCCCCACTTTCTTCTTAACAGCTATATCCTCCAGGTCATCATCATGACACGTGGACGGCTCTCATTCACTCTCACTATTTCGCGGGGTATAAAGAACATGCATCTTACCCTTGCGAAATAGCGTGGGCCGTTGGATCATCTCTTAAGCTGATCAGCTTTTAATCCTCTGAAAAGGCTCTCAGGAGGGGTGGGCCCACTGACTCATTGTGAACACCTGGCGCCCAGTCACTTTCGGAGCTGACTTGTCATTCTGTTATTTGCCGAAAGAAAACCACGGGGCTCCAGTAAGTTTTTAACAGCTGTACCCGCCAAGTCATCTCCACCTGCGACCTGACTCACCTCTGGGGCCTGCCATTTAGCCTTTAATCCTGACCCGCTGACTATTGTGACCTATGCCACGTGCCACCATTTTACTCGCTGTCAACAACCAGTTGGACCGTCTATGTGGCATGCCATGTGGTTTTCGCAACTTCACTGGTTTTAAACTACACGCAACTTCGCCTAGCAAAATAACGCGAGCCGTGGATCCATCCGTGAGATGCACACTAGTTACTGTGCTCGACAACTTTAGAAGAAAAACATACAAGGCATAAATTTTTTGATTAATTAACATAACCACCTAGGCAAGCAACAAGGGGGGACACTTCCTACGACCCTATGACCCATTACTTAAGTGAATAAAGTAACGAAAGATTAGAAACCAGAGGGTTTAAAATGAACACAAGAGGATCTAAAATCAAAAAACCTTAAACCCTTGAGGTCTAGAACAAAGCTGAAGCATTTGGAACTACACCCTATTCAAAATTCAACAAACCATAACCAATCATAGGAAAAGAAAAGCCCAATTTAAAATCAGTGATAAGAGAAAGATTGCTTTAATTTAGTTGTTTTGTTCCTTTGTGTTTTATTTGTGAAGAAATATATATGATCTTTTACTTGTTTTGGTTAAGCATTTTATTTTTGTTTTGGGAGTAATCAAGGCCATCTCACCCTTGGGAGGGTAGAGTGGCCTTGGAGTGGAGGGTTGTATGACAACTTTAGAGTGAGAGGCTCTCTTTGGAAGAGAGTGATCTCAAGGGATTTCTTTTGTGACCCTTGCTGCATAGTTATTGTTTATGCATTTGGGGGTCATAAGGGGTGATATTATGGTTTGTATGTCTTGGAGGTCATAAGGATGTTGGGACAAGTTTGGAACTTGTGATGTGCTCTTGGTGGCTTTGTGATGGCCTTGTGTTCTACTATTTTGCAGTTCTCCTCAAGGTACTTAGTCCACTTCGACCCATGTAAAAATCACATTATGTGATGGTGTTAAGCCTTGGGATGGGAATGTGTTTGTTGTGAGTTTGTCATGCTTGTTTGTGTATTGTTTGAGTGTAACCCATCTAGGTCTTGGTTCTCTAAGCTCGGGGGTTGATTCTAGTAAGCCTAGGTTCAGAGGTGAGCCTCCATGGTCACAACCTAAAAGACTTTTATTGTAGGTTGCTTTGGAAAAGACTTGGAGGGGAAAACTTGGATATGGTATTGCTGATTTTATTTTAGTTGTAGAAAAAAAAATTTAACAAAAAAAAAAATTGGAAATGCTAGCAAATTTTGGGGGGGATCATACCCCGCAGCCCCGTGAGCACGCAGGGGTGACTCGGGTCCCTCGATGTGGACCGAAGCCCATAGGGGCACCCATGGCGCCACTGCAGGCCGCAACTGCCACTGCAGGCCGAGACCTGCAGGGGCACCCGCGACGCCACTGTGGGTGGTCATCACAACCACCACTCCCTGCGGACCTCCCTTTGCCCTTCCTCCGTCGCCGCCTGCAGGGTGGCCGCCTATGCGAGCCGAGACCCGTAGGGGCACCCGCGACACCACTACATGTGGCCATCACAACCACCACTCCCTACGGACCTCCCTTTGCCCTTCCTTTGCTGCCGCCTCCATTGCACCCTGCACACACAAAACACACACACACAACCAAAAACCCTAGCAAAAAAAATGAGATAAGAAAAAAAATTAAGTTAGATAAAATATGCAACCCTAACCCAATTTCGGGGTAGGGTTAGCATTTAAATAAAAGAAAAGAAATATTAAATGTGCAACCCTATCCCACATTCAAGTTAGGGTTAGCATTTAAAAATAATAAAAATATTAGGGTTGATATTTAAAATAAAATAAAAGAAAGATATCACTCAACCCTAATCAAGGTTTGAAATTAAATATAATGAAAAATAAGAAGAGGGGGAATTCTTTTTAAAATTTGAAAAATAATTCCCCCCATTTAATTATAGCTATATGTGAAATTAATTTATAACTCCTTATTTGATTAGGGAGAAAATTAATTTTAATATAGTCCTTTTTTTCAAGGTATGATTTAAAATGAAGATTAGTGTTATATAGTTATATTAATCACATAATTGATTTAATTTAATAATTAGGGTTACTATATATTTATTTTTATATTTAATTGAATATGGATGTTAGATTAAATTTAATTTGGGGAATTTATTAATGAAATTTATTAATTATTTTATTCAAATTCTAGCCTATGTGGTCATATTGGCCAATTATTTAATAATTGAAATTTAAATGTCTTAGGGGTTTTTTTTTGTTTTGGTAAAAGGTCGAGGCCAAGAATTTATTAATCATTTAGAATTATGCACTACTCCACTCATTTGGGCATTGGTAGGAAAGAGTGGAGGCGAGAAAACCTCCGGCCTTGCCCGGAACCATAGTCCAGCAAAATAACTAGTTTTAGATTTAATACATCGTCACCCCAGGCTAGGGTGATCAGGTGGGGAGTATTTTATTTCCTCCCCTTACAAGCCCAAAATTATAACTTTGAGAAACATTTAATCTTCCATTAGCTTCCGTCAGTTAGGTTCAGAGGTTGATCCTTGATTGTTTATGCTCTCTCCTTGATCATCCCAGGTATCCTGCATTGTTATAGCTCAAACACTTGGCAGATCTGTTAGTGTAAATCAATCTTTAATATCATATGAAAATTCGACTGTGAAGTTAGACTCTGCCTAACATGCGATTTCCCTATGGAAACCAATCTTTCCAGACCATAAAATATAAGGGTTTTAATAAAAACATTATGTATATTCTGATTTCGGTTAGACTGGAGCATGATCTGACCAAATAATCTTAATGCTATATTTATGCTCCTGTATTTGGCCTTCATGAAGGATCAGACCTAGGCTACACAAATCAAGAGTAGGTGCAGGATATTTAGGCAAACCTATCCTCTTAGACTAGTAACATAAGCCAAATTTCATAATGCAGAATTGTTGAATTATTCTTCAGACAATTATTGTAGCCCTGTATATCTCTTATTTTGATATCCCATTGTTATGGCTATACCAAGGTAAGAGACTATCCAGGCTACAATAAATGAAGTTAAGCCACTTCCGGACTGGGATTTTGAATATAAGGATGCAAGAAAACATTTCAAAATCTTACCATGTTTGCGGTGTCCCAATTTACCTGGTTGATGAAGTATTAGTGCTATCGACGCTGCATTTGCCGCTTATGAAATTTTAACCTACAAACCTAAACTTCATGTTACCTTTTCCAAAGGCCATTACAGCCGTGGAAATCTCAAAGGGAGTGTTAGCCGATCAAAGAAAACAAATACAAAACATGTCATTCATAAGCCCTTGCTCTTTTTACCACGCCATTTCGGATAGCTCATAAGTAGTATGTAAATCCTCCTTATGCTACTTATATGTATATGCCTATATATATGAAGAAATAGGTAAGCGTTCGAACAAAAATTACAGCCATATAATGTAGGAAAGTCGATAGAGTGTATTACAACCTAGCCTCTTCTAATTTAAGTCTTAACTTAGGACTATATTTGCATACCTATTCACGTAATAATTGTCTTTTAGATATGTTAGAGCGTGACTGCCTAAGTTCAGCCTTAACCCATATTAGCAGGGGCCACTGGTTCCACAAATATAGTGATGTTTTCTGCTAACAGATAATTCTCAAACCAGTCCTCCTTTGTTGGAGTCTTCACATGCCTTAAGCAGCATAGAAATTCCATGCTTCACCTGATCTCTTCTTGTCGAGATCCGAAATTGTCTTCCTCCTCTAATGTTAAGATTGGAAACCTTGGCGGTGGTCTATTATTTCTTATGAGAACATCATAGTATCTGGGCTGAGGGATTGTGAGATTGTCATCAATATTGAACAAAACCCTGTCAATTTCTCCAAGAATGGATGGAATAAAGATGTTCCTACATAAATTCCTTATATTGTCTTGGCTATTGTTGAAATGCATGGCTACTGCAAGGAACATTGTAGCAATGTCACTGTTTGCCCTGGTTCTGTCTTTGTTCTAAAGGAAATCCTTTCCTAGCACCTTCTTTACTGCATAAATGACTACTTCATGCGGGAGTAAGATAATCTCATTTAGGCATTTTTTTGGAGATTTCCCCACAAAAGGCCATTTGCCTCTTATCATTTCTAAGTCTGATGATTGTATCCATTTTCCAGTTTGAATTTGAGGGGTATGGAGTTATGTTTCAATATAAACGCGAGGCAGACTAGGTATCCGATTGTCATCATTATTCAGAATGGCAACATGTGTTATCGTGCCATTTCAGCTATTAATAATCCAAGTTAATTTTTTGATAGTTGTGAAGATCTAGGTCTTATCTATAAAACTCTTGATGTCGTATTTTCTTTTAATGACTATCAGATGTTCCGTAGGTTGAGATCAAGCTTAATTTATCATTAATTGATTCATTTGAGATGACATGCTTAGGGGTCATATCAGTACTATCCTTCACATGATTCAATAATGATATTGGATATCGCAATCACCGGAGCTAATGCATAAGCTTCCCTCTTAATTATGCTATTAAGTCTGCATAGAGGATCGAGCCTTTCAAGGAGCATTCGTGTCGATCTCCATAAATTCGGCCAGGCTGGATCAATGCTTTATCGCTCAGCAGTCATAAATTCTACTAGAGAATGAGTTAGGTATATAAATGTATATATATGCATTTCTATAAGTATTCGAATATATAACAGCATATGTATACTCAAATGTTTATGAAAATATATATCTATCTATATATATATTTGTATGTGTAAAGGTATATACAGATATATATATATCTAGATATATATGATTATGATAAATATATACATATGTATATATATATATATATACATATATATATATATATATCTATATGCATATATATATATATACACATATGTATATATATATACATATGTATATATATACACATATGTATATATATATACATATGTATATATAAAAGGATGGTACGGATAAGTATATTTGTATGTATATACCTATATACAAATATATAAATGTCTATATATATGACCAAGATAAATATATACATTGTATAAATATATATCTATATGTATATATATAGATGGGCTATAATATACATATATAATATAATATACATAATATACATGTATATATGTATATATATAAATATGTATATATACATACATATAAATATATAAAGATGGTTAGGATATGTATATTTGTATGAATATGGGTGTATACAAATATATGTAAATCTAGATGTATTACAAAGATATATATATATATATATATATATATATATATATATATATATATATATATATATATATATATATATATATATATATATATATATATATATATATATATATATATATATATATATATATATATATATATATATATATATGGGTAGGATATAATATACATATATAGTCTAATTTACGTAATATACATATATATATATGTATGTATATATATAAATATAAATATATATATATATATATATATATGTGTATATATATATATATGTGTGTGTGTATATATATATGTGTGTATATATATATATATATGTAAGATGTACATATATAATGTACATATATATAAATGTACATATATAGATGTAAATATATATATATGTAAATATATAAATGTAAATATATATCTGTGGGCATCTCTGAATGTGTGTATATTGACTGAGTCTGAGCAAGTATGTAAAGCTATATAAGGTTTATTTATCCATCTTGTTACTAGACGGTAGAGTCTGATATATTAATTGTTGTCTTAGTTATCCCATCTGCCCCTAAATTGGCTAGAGCATCAGCAGCCAGGTTTGCTTCTCTGTATGTGTGATTGATAGTGAAATCTGTAAAATAATTGAGTAATTCTAATGCTTTATCAAGCAGACCTTTGAGTTTCCAATTCAACATTCCTTTAGTCCTAATTGCATTGATTATTAATGCTGAGTCACCCTCAATTTCTAATTTACTTATCCTTAGTTCTTTGCACATCTTCAATCCTTCTATGAGGCTTAGGAATTCAGCAGTGGTATTGGTGGTTTGTCCTAAGTGAATGGATTTAGATCCAATACTCCTCCCTATATCTGAATGTATTATACATCTTGCCCCTGCAGTACCAGGGTTTCCTCTGGATGCTCCATCAAAATTTAATTTGAACCATCCATGCTTTGGTGGTTGCCATTTGCATGATTTCCTTATTTCTTCTTTGTCCGTTCCCGTTTTCCCAGTAAAAGGAGGGATTTTTATTCCGCTCCATTGCTTTCTAATAAAGTTTTCCCATTTTGTGAATGACTTTCCATGTAGTGGAATGTTCATATTCCTATTATTGGAGGTTTCAGTTATAGCCACTTCTATTTTAATTAAGGGTTTTTCTACTTGCATTTCCTTTTCTTGAAATATTCTTCTATTTCTTTCCTTCCAGATTTCCCATATTACTATGGATGGGCTGCAGATCCATAAATTATGAAATAAATTTTTTTTCTTAATAATTGGCCAGTGTGAACACCATTCTATCAAGGAGGAGCTAATAGCCCCTGACCATCCTAGCTGTGCCATTAACCAGTACTAACATTTCTAGGTATATTTGCATGTCATGAAAATTTGATCACTTGTTTCTTCATCTTCCTTACATAATAGGCAGATTGATGGTCCTTCATATCCTCTACGTTTGAATTGATCAGCAGTAAGTACTTTCCTTTGAATTGCCGCCCAGGCAAAGAAGCCTGCTTTTGGAAGACACAATTTATTCCAGCATAGTTCGACTGGGATGTGATCTTTGGAGACTTTTGCCTTATTGTATATGCTCCTGAAGCCATCTATGTAGTTATAGTGCCCATCTTTGGATTTTGCCCATACTAAGGTATCATCCCCTTCTCTAAATGAAATCATTCAATGATTAAGTATCTTTTGTATTTCTTGGAATTTGATTTCAGGCATAAATGGGAGCATGTTTTTCCATTTCCATCTTAATGCCGAATCCGGGTCAGGAATTGTGTAGTCCTTTACATAATCACCCCAAAGGTTTTTTATTTGATGCTTGATGTTGGATGTATCCATCAATACATCAATTGGAGGTTGATCCCCCCAGGAGTCTTCCCAAAACAATGCCGATTTTCCATTGTGGATGTCCCAAGCCAGATGATTTGTTATGATGGGGCGACAATCTTTCATAAAATTCTAGATTCTTGAACCCTTCTGCAAGTGTTTTTTCCTGAATATTGCCTCCTTATGGCCACCTGCCAAATACTTATATCTTAGGATTCTAGCCCATTTGGCATCGGAGGAGATATATGTTCTCTAGATTAATTTAGCCCCTAAGGCCTTGTTTTGCCATATTAAGTTCCTTCTACCAGTGCCCCCATCGCTTATGTCTCTGAAAATTTTATCCTAGGATATCAGTTTTAATTTATTTTGTCTTCTGATCCTTGCCAATAAAAATTTCTAATAATCTATGATATGTTCTTATAAACTCCTATTGATATCGGAATGCAGGATAGAAGGTAAACGAGTAGTGCCGATAAGACTGATTTTATCAATGTTATTCTACCTGCCCCTGTCAACCAAAGGCCTTTCCAAGACGTGAGTCTTTTCTTGATGCGCTCGATGAGGTGATCCCAAAGCTTGCTGGATCTTGTTCCTTTATCAATTGGTATTCCTAAATATGTGCATGGTAATTGTCCAATTCTATACCCAAGCCAGCTAGCTATTTTCTTTTCCTCATGTGTGGACATATTAAAGAAAAATATTTCTGATTTTTGGTTATTTACTAATTCTCCCAATGCTTTCCCATATGTGGTTAGGATTATTTTGATTTCCTTAGCCTCTTGAAGATTGCCCTTTCCCAATATCATTGTATCATCTGCAAATTGTTGATGTGTATAGGGTTCTACCCCTGTTATTATCTGAATACCTTGCAAGCTACCTCCTATTCTTGATGCATTGAAGGTTCTACCTAAGGCTTTGAACATTATAATAAATAAGAAGGGAGAGAGCGGATCTCCCTGTCTTAAGCCTCTTGTTGCTTCAAAATATCCTTCCGGTTTTCCATTTATCAAGACCGAGTAGCTGGGGCTTGAGATACATCTATATACCCAATTAATCCGTTGTCTATTAAAGCCAAAGGCTTTCATATAGCTACACATGAAATACCAGTCTACTTTATCATATGCTTTCATGATATCAAGTTTTATTAACATATTTGGTTGTCTTTGGTTTTGTATGGAATGAATAGCCTCTTGTACAATAATTATCCCATCCAGGATTGATCTGTTAGGAACAAATCCTGTTTGTTCTTCAGAGATGATAACTGGTATTAACTTTTTTAATCTATTACCCATGATTTTAGTTAGTAATTTATATGTCATGTTGCATAAGGATATGGGTCTGAATTCTTCCCATTTTGAGGGATTTTCTTTTTTTGGTATAAGTGCTAAGAATGTGCTGTTTATCTCCTTCGGAAAATTTCCTGCATTTCTGGCTGCTTCTAAGGCATCTGACACTTTGTCACCTATAATATGCCATCATTTCTGATAAAATCCAGCAGGGTATCCATCTGGTCCAGGGGCCTTGTCTCCTGAAAACTGAAATAGAGCCTGTTTTACTTCTTCCTTGGTGATTTTAGCATTGAGCATCTTATTATCCTCTTCTGTTAGTATTTTGGGAATGTTTTTAATTAAATCCCGATTGTGTGGAAGATCCGAGCATTCCCAATTATTCAACAAGTTTCTAAAGTATTGGGTTGCATCTTTCACAATCATCTTTTGGTCTATGATAATCTGGTTTTCCTTATTAGTGATTTGTGAAATCCTATTTTTGGCTCTCCTCTCCTTAACACTATTATGAAAAAACTTGAAATTTTTATCTCCATCACTCAACCAGACCTCTCTGGATTTTTGTTTCCAGAAGATTTCTTCCTTGGCTAGAGTGTCCTCATACTCGCCTAGGAGCCTTTTCTTTGACTCGTATAAGATTTGATCCATCCCATGTTGAATTACTTCTGTGTTTACATTTTCCAATTCTTTTTTGATACGTAATTTTTCTTCGAAGATGTTCTTAAAACTTTCCTTGTTCCAATCTAGTAATTTATGCTTAATTTCTTTCAATTTTTAATTTAGACAGAACATTTTGGAACCCTGAAAATTACATTCTGTCCACCATTTTTGTATGTTGGGAAAAAAATCCTCATGCTTAAACCACATGAGTTCAAACTTGAATGGTCTCCCACAGGTTCTTAGTTCTCTCATTAGTTCCAACATTACTGGAAAGTGATCGGATCCTAACCATGGCAGAATAGAGGATTTCATCTCGATTTGGAATGAGGTTAGGTCCCCTTTGAAGAAGAACCTGTCCAGTACTTCGGATATGTTAGAGAAGTCCGATCTCCTGTTATTCCATGTGTGTGATTCTTTGTCAGTTTTTATTTCTAAAAGGTAGTTATTATTAATCCATTCCATAAAATCGTTTTGAGGTTGCCTTATGATTTTTGATCCTCCACGTTTTTTTGATTGGTGTAGAATGGTGTTGAAATCTCCACCTATAATGTAGTGTGGAGCAGTTTGAGTTGTTAAGAATTGACTAATTTCTAGCCAAACTAATTTTTTCTTCTCCGTAGCAATCGGGCCATAGATATTTATGATGATAAATTCTGTATCTCTATTAAGTGCTTTAATTTTACCCGCCATCCAGTGTTGCATCTTGATATATCATGTATAATTTATTGTGTTTTTGTTCCATAATACTACCAATCCGCCTGATGCCCCAATGGATTCTGTTGCCTCTATCTACCATTGGTAGAGGCTTTTACAGAATTTGGACATATCTTCCTTATTTAGTTTGGTTTCTTGTATCATAACTATATCCATATCCGTTCTTTTTAAGCTACGCTTAATCAAGCGCTGCTTACTAGGGGCGCCTAGTCCCCTTACATTCCATGTTAATATTTCTGTACCAGCTTGGGGGCTGGCGGGCTTTTTCCTGGGCAAAATAGGGTTGTTATTTTGGTCTGCCCCTCTGCCTGCCCGTCCAATTTCATTTTGTCTAAAAAAGACTTTCGACCTCTCTTATTGTTGCCAGGTTTGCCACAATCTTGGTTTTCTTTGTTTCCTTCTATTAGCATTATTCCCATGTTGGTTGTGTCCTCAAGATTGACATTGGAATCCGAGTTTCTTTCCTCCTCCTACATATTAATTAATTCCTTGATTATAAAGTTTCTTTCTTCTAATTCATTCATCCCTTTGACCACCGGAGAGGGGTTATCCATGTATTGAGTCTCAGGAACCACTTCTTCTTGTTCGTTTATTTCCTGAGGCATATCTGCAATGTGATCATATTATTTTGAGGGGATGTTGTTTTCTATTATCTTGGCCTCCTGTAACATTTCATCTACTAATTCTTCTGCAAATTTTCCCATTAGGTTGTTAATGACATCACCCAATTCTTTTTGAATTTTGCCCTCATCCTGCGTTGTAAGGTTCTCATTGTTGTTGGCAATTTTGGGTGTATTATTTCTAGTCTGGGTGTAAGGTGGTGATCCCTGTTTATCCTCAATCTATGATTCCATAATGGTAAAGCTGCCAATGTCATTGTTGAATTGGATGTTAACCTTGTTAGTTGGTTTCATCAGGTTCCCTGTATTTCTATTCTGGGTCTTTCTACCATTAGGGTTTAAACTGCATATTTCCTCCGTAATCTCACCATTAAACCATTTGGGAATTACGTTATAATTCCCATCCATCATGTTGATGGATATATTCCTTAAGTAATCGGTACTTCTTTCTACATCTATTAATATTTTGATGTTGGATTTGTTCGACCAGTTTTTTTCTAGGGCAACAAATTTACGTATGCTGTTGGCAATGTCAATAAGAATCTTGACATGCATCAGTTCTATAGATAGACTGTGAATAATTATCCATCTAGATTTTGTGCTAAATTTTTGTCTACTCGGGTTGAATTTAGGTTTCCAATCAAGAAATTTAAAATTCATTCCTTTGTAAAACACCTGTTCACCCTCTAGCAATCTAGATTTTAATGATTCCTTAATGCATTCAATGAAGATGAAATTATTGGTTAAAGAAATTATACTTACCTAGCCGTGGAACATTTCTCTCCACCAGTTCACTATTTTTGATGAGGATTGTCCACTGCCTTCCCATTTTTCAAATAAGCCATGCTTAACGCAGTAATTTCTTAACTCCGTGGCGACATTTGGGGCCGAGATTTGGATGGGCTCTGACCTAGGGTTTTTTGAATTTGTGGATATTTGTTTTCTAATAGGGATTTTTGGCTCCTTCCTTGTTTTTTGCATTACATGAGTGTTATTAATACTGGTATGATGTGTGGGTTTTCTGAATCTAGATGGTTTTATAAAACCCTCTGCTTGTATTCTTCGAGGTTCAGGTTGAGTCCATTTCGATTCTGCCTTTGAACCTAATGGCACCCTGTTTGCTTTGGTAGCGAAGGAGGGAATTTGTGTGGTGATGGGGACTGCCCAAATATGGGCTATGTTCAATGTAGCCATAGCCATTCTTTTTTCTGCATTAATGGTTCTCCTACTTCGAACCACTTGCCATGGTTGGTCCTGCAGAGGGGGAGCCCTTCCAGATGTCGTCGGAACCCCACTACCATGATTTGATCTCAAACATTTAATCTTCACTCCTGTCTCAGTTTCCACTTTAGCCTTGAAGATTTTAAAATTTTCAAATGCTTCATATTTTTCCTTAAGAAAAGTAACCCACATCATTCTAGAATAATCATCAATGATTAGCATGAAATATCTATCACTTGAAAACTTTTAACTCTAGCAGGGCCACACAAATCATTATGAATAAGATCAAGAACATCATTTGATTTATCTTGTATACTCCTAAAAGAGCTTCTGACCTATTTACCCATTTGACATTCTTTACATACCGAATTATAGGGATTCATAATCTTAGGTATATCCCTAACTGCCTTCGTTGAACTAAGTTTCACAATGCAATCAAAATTCACATGACACAACCTTTTATGCCATAGCCAACTGTCATCAATCTGTGTAATCAAACATGTCTTCTCACCGAAGTTAAAATGAAATATATTACCTTTTGTCTGTGTACTAGTTGAAATCTCCAATTCAGATCTATTAATGATTTTACATTTTCTATCCTTGAACTGTAATATAAATCCCTTATTTACCAATTGTTCTATACTCAAAAGATTATGCCTCAAACCTCTATCATAATAAACATTGTTAGTATTGTTCTTACCATCCAATTCTATAGTTCCTTTTCCTTTGATCATACATGCTTTGTCATCAACAAATCTAATTAGACCACCATCAAATTCTTGCAAAGAGAAAAACTTCCCTTTATCTCAATTCATATGATGTGAACAATTTCCGTCAATTACCCATTCATCTTTGTGTTCAATTTTAGCAACAAGTTCCTTCTCTTCAGGTACATTCTCTTCCAGTGCTAGATCATCTTCCTTGATAGCAAGGAACACCCATTCCTTCCCATTTCCTGATCCACTAGTAGAGTCTTCTGCCAGTTCATCATCAGAATCAGTAATGCCTTCCTCATATGCTATGTAGCATGATTTGTCTCTGTTTTTCATGTATTTATACTTATTATGATATCTAGGGTTAGGCTTAAATGATCTTCTAACTCTTTGTTCAAATATTGAATTTCTTTCAGGATATCTAGATGCAAAATGACCAATCTTATTACATTAAAAACATTTAAAAGGTGCTTTTCCTTCATACTTACTTCCTACCGGTCCTTTAGGTACTCTTTTAGCAAATAGTGCTTCAAGTTGGTCAAAATAATCATCTTCTCTCTTCATATATTCCAATTCCTTTGCATACAAAGCTTTCCAGTCTTTCTTACTAGTTGTACATGTAGATGCATGAAAAGCAGGTTCAGACTTCACAGCTCCAGAAGGTCCAAATTCTTCAAGATCAAAAGCAGATAGTTTCCCAGCCAAAGTATCTTTGTTGACAAATGTATTAGCAATTGTTATCAACTCATTAATAGTAGTAGCCTTCATTTTGTAAGCCAATGGTAGGGATCTCAGGACTTTAGAAACAATTTCATCTTCACTCAGAGTTCCACCATAACATTGAATTCCCATAACAATCTCATTTACCTTTTCCATGAATGCAGTAATCCTTTCATCTTCTTCCATCTTTAAGTTTTCATATCTCGCTCGGTAACCATCAAGTTTAGCAATATTCACTATCGGGTTACCTTCATTAAGAGTCTCCAAATTATCCCATATAGCCTTTCCAAATGATTTATCAGTTAATCCCATTATTTACTGATCAGAAAGTGCACACAAGAGAGCTTCTCTTTCTCTATAGTCATTCTCAAGCTCCTTGTCTAGGTTTTCTGGAGGAGGATTTCCAGATCCCAGATTATAGGGTGTGACACCATTCTATGTGATATCAAAATCTCCTTGCCAAGACATCTCATATGAGTCTCCATCCGAATCTTCCATACTGTGTAATTTGTTCCATCAAGCCTCAGAATATCCCTTTGAAAGATAGCTCCAGAAGAACTAGATGAACTTGAACTGTTAGTCACCATAGGATCTTCCTCAAGCAGTTAAGCTTTCTGCAGAGAGGACCAAAACTCTGATACTAGTTGTTAGACAGTTCAAATAACTAGAAGACAATTGAGAGGGGGTGGGGGGGTGAATCAGTTGTCACAGATTACCAGAACCATTATCAATTTAAACTTTAATACCAGAACCCAAAACATTAATACCAGAATAGCAGATAAGCCAATTAAGTATAAACAATAATCATAGAATAAATACCATCCACATGACACAAAAATTTGTACGTGGAAAACACGGTAAAGGGAAAAAGCATGGTGGGAAGCCTACCCAAAGTCAGATAATACTTCTGCAGTATGTGAATTACAATTGAGGGGCCTCCACTTGTAGGAAGACCAACAACCTACAATCTAGACTACAATCCGAAGAAGTGTTGAACTGCAAAAGGTAGCATCTCCTATGCCTGAGTATAGTTCCAGTTAAGTTGAATACTAGAGGACTAAATCCTCTTACATAAAACCAATTCGATCTCCAATAATCGACCAAATCCTCTACCTGAATGATATTACATTATTCACACATTACATTCCTTGACCATGAACTATAACAATAACCATGATGATCAAGATCTTACATCTATATATATACAAACCCTCAACCATAAACAATTAGGTCAATCATGAGATAATAAACCAATTATATAATTATAAAACATGTTGGCCTGAGATAAAACAAATAATATCCAATACATAAGACATCACATAAATACATTGATAGGTCCAATCCACATGTTACATTAATGTCGGTCCATAACCTAGATCAATCGGTACCCAGTATAGGTCCGCATGCTACAACAATGATCTCCATCGGCCAAGTCTCAAACATGATCACCGAAAACATCCAAAAACTCCACTAGAAGCTGCACCAACACCACTTATGCAATTTATCAAAGATCTCCATCAAAAGCTCTGCCGAGAAACCCTCGTCGGAACCAGAAACCAAGCTTCTAGGCAAGTAGGATAGCATCCGATCATCAGACCAAAACCAACTGACCAAATATGAGTATGAGTATCATGAACAAGCCAATTCCTTCACCAAAATATACTGGAGCCTATTGGATGATGCCGGATCCAAGTTAACCAGAAACCACTCAACCTACCTGGACCAAAAAGGTGCCAGTAAAGAATCTGAACAACTAGCATTGGAATCAATGACAAAACATCAATGCAACACATAATCAATTACACCAAATGGCCAACACATTCTTGTGTAATAGATGAGTGAATGGATGACATCTTTTTGCTAATTGAGAGACAAATCTTCTGATTGATTACAATCTCCATTGTAGAGAATGCAATTGACTTATGTTCCTGGGTGACTCCATTTCCATGATAGATTTGACCTTTTTTAAGATCTAATTCAATTCCACGAGCTGATATAACAGACCCAAGAAGTTTTCCAGAGGTTACTCCAAATGCACATTTCTTTGGATTAAATCTTAATTGGTATTGTTCAAGCTTGTCAAAGATCTTACCCAAGATGTTCAAATGTTGTTGTATTCTATGGGATTTTTCAAGTATGTCATCTATGTAATCTTCCATTATTGTATGCATCATGTCATGGAAACTTGTTGTCATGGCCCTCTGATAAGTTGCTCTTGCATTTTTAAGCCCAAATGGCATAACATTCTAGCAGTAAGTACCCCATGCACAAGTGAATACTGTCTTTTATTGATCTTCAGGAGTGATTTTTATTTGATTGTACCCTAAGAATCCATCCATTAATGAAAACATCTCATGTCCTCTTGATAAGTCTACAATTATATCTATGTTTGGCAGTGGGACATCATCTTTTGGACATGCCTTGTTCAAATCTCTAAAATCAGTGCAGACTCTTATGCTTTTATTTGGCTTTGATAATGGTATAATGTTTGAAACCCATTCTGGATAGGCAACATGTCTTATGAAACCCACATCCAATAGCTTATTTAGCCCTACTTTTATAAGGACAATGATGCGTGGATGCATATTTCTTATCTTTTTTTTAATTGGTTTTACTTTTGGATCCACATTGAGGTGATGCATGATAAGATTTGGATCAAGTCCTGACATGTCTGCATAGGACCAAGCACAATTTATCTGTCTTTTTTTGAAGAATTACATGTATTCTTTCTTTTATTCATCTGATAATGGTGTGGCAGAATGAAGGACCTTGAGATCCTTTGATGTGTCAATGTTCATTGCTTATGTTGTCTCTATTAAAATAACAGATCTCTCTTGAAAATATGCAAGGAGGGTGTCAAAATTTCCATCTTCTCACGCCTCAAGGAGGTTTTTACCGTAAGATACGTTCTTTATTTTTCCTCTTGATTGATTTAGTGTTGCCATGAAATGGTTTTCAACACAAGGTCTTTTTCCCTGTTTTATTTCAATTTTGCGAATGGAAAATTTGACACTCTCCTGACTGCAAGAAGCATTACTTGATTCATTGGTGAAAGATATCTTAGGTGTTATAGGTTCAACACAATTAATATATACAACTAAGTCATGATCATTGGAAAATATATCCAATTCAAGGTTTTCTAAGTTATCCCAATCAATTATGTCTGGATGAATCAAGGGTAAGTCATAATCATCGTCATTGTTGGGTGTTTCAAGGTTCATGACATAATAGTCATAGTTTGGCATAGAATAGGTAATGTCATAGATATAAATCTCTTGAGGATAGTCTCTCCCAAGTTCCCTCCAATCGGCTCTAACAAAAACATGATTAGTATTTTGTGATTCACTATCAAGTGACTCATAATCTGATGTTTGTCCCTCAAACGACTGGATTATATCAACACATACATCTTTGATACTAAAAGTTCCCTCTTGATCAATTTTAATAGATTCATTTGTATCTTGAAGTTGGCATACTTGTGCACATGACATAGAGGATTCTTTTGTTATCTTCTGTCTTCTCTCGAACTTAGTTTCTTTTGGAATAATAGTCAATCTTGCTTGACAATCTATTAATTGTTCTATGGTTCTTCCATACCATAGTATTTCTGGCTCAACATTTGATGTAGACCTAATATTTTGTTGATCTTCTGATGATTGATTAATAACTATTTGTGTTTCTTGTGGTGTCACTTGTTATTTTTCATCTTTTTTCCTTTGTTGTTTTGCATATGCCTCTTTCCTCTAAATTCTGATTTCTTCTTGTCTTCTTTCCAACTCTATTCTTTGTTTAGTGAAATATGTGTCTTCATTTGAAATAGCTTCTTATTCTTCATGCTTTCCTTCACTTGATAAATCAGATGATGAATTTAAGCCCCATTCATATTCATTTTAATATGTTTCTAAACCATTTTATATAATCACACCACTATACCTGACAGGAATGTTATATGGTGAGAAGGGTTGTTTGATTTTGGCCATTTGTTATTTCACTGCTTCTGGAATATCTTTATCAAGTTCCACACTTGCTTGTATTCCTTTAAATTGTTTGCAAGATTATTCTTCTCTTTTGATAGAAATTTCTTCCCGTTGTTTCTCACATTCTTCCTATTTTTGTTTGATAGGTATTGTTTCCGCTACTTGGTGTAGCCTTTCATGCCATGGTTCTTGTTTAGGGATTTCTTTCTTTCTCCACATTGGATGTTGATAATTATGTTATATTTTATTTGATTTAGGATATCCAAGTCTTGAATTATCTTCTTTAGATTGTGTGTGAGGAAAAATAGGTTCTGAAATACCTTCTTATCGCTTACCAATTGGTCCTTTTCCTTAATATCCCATCTTTTGCATGCTGTTGTAACCATTGCCATATTGTTCTATGGGAATATTAACTTCTGCAACTATTCCTATAGTTTTATTTTCATCTCTGTATAACTAGCTAAGAATGTGCTTGTCTTTAGTTTCTTCTACAAGTGTCCCAACTTTAACAAATTCTCCAATGAAACAATTCAATCGATTTCTCCAGGATCCTTGGTTGAACATTTGTAGGCCTTCCATATGATTTAGGTGAAAGTGGCAAGTTATGCAAATAATACTTTCCCATTCCTTCATCATTTAGTTTTAGCTTTTTCTCAAAGGTTTCCCATAATTTTTCTTGAATTTCTTTGGTGGGATACACTGATTCTTTGTTATGCAGAATTCTTGCATCTTGTGCTGGCTTCAGATTATTGCAGTATTGGCTGAAGTCTACGACTATAGTGACTTCTTGTCCATTATGAGGAAACTTAACAAACTGGTGGTATGCAGAAGGAACCGCTTGCATGCCATGAATCCATGGTCTTCCCAAAAGAATGTTATAAGATAAATTCAAGTCTAAAACTTGGCACAATGTATCCCTTTCTACAAGTCCTATTTTGATTGGTAACACCACAATTCCTTTAGAAGAACGCTCTTCTTCATCATAAGACTTGATAGTTATTTTCTTCTTTGGATCCACCACATTTTTTGAATATCCCAAAACCTTTATTAAAATTAATGCACAAATGTTCAAGCCAACTCCACCATCTATGAGTATGCATTTGACATGGGTTGCATGAATGTGTTGGTATTGCATGAAGATTGCATTGAAGAAGTATAGTGTTGTCATTGATGTCAACTGCAACCAATAATGAAGCAGTAAAGAAACCGGTAATGATGTAGTGATGATAAAACTGGTAACCCTAACCAGTTGAGAAGTAGAACCCTAACCGATGGAGCTTGGAGATCAGTTGTGCTAATCAATGACCAAATGATGATCGGTGATGAAGATGCCACGTAAGCATGTTGCACATGATGAGTTTTGAAAAGATTTTGGTGCGTAAAGATATCCGTTTACCTTGGGAATGATCAAATTCATAGTATAAAGTGAAAAATGTGTGATGTGTTACAAGATTCAAAGTGCAGTGATCCAGGAGCAGTTGTAGATGCTTAGAAGAATGTAAAGTCAATTACATGTAATCTAACGGTCAAGATTGAACTGATGTGTTTGTAATCTCTATGAGAATTGTAGGGTTTGTGTTGTGTTACCGACCTAATGTATTTTCTTATAAGGTTGATGATTTGATTCAATGATGTGTTGGAAAATTTGGTTAAGTGTGTAAGTGATTGTTGATGAACCAAGAGGTGTATCTGCAGAATGATGTGAAGGAATATAGGAACAGTAAAGGATCTGATTCAACAAGGAAGTGCTATTTCCAGATCAGTCAAGAACCTACTATTCTCTAACCATTATAGTAGTAAAATCCCTTGACCAGGTAAGCTTTAACATGTTTGTTGTTAAAATCCTCTAATCAGGTGATCCATTAGCTTGGATTTTAAATCCTCCACCGAGGTTACCTTTAATAGGGTATTTATAAACAATCCCTTAACCAGGTGGTCCTTAATCAGATCTATTTCTAACAGGACTATATTATATAAGCTTCTAACAAGGCTTGGCTCCTAACAGGGTGAACTTGAGAAGAGTTCAAAATACTTGTAAGTATTGACCCCCACTGTGGTTTTTCCCATTTGGGTTTCCACATGAAAAATCATCGTGTCAAGTGGTGAATGATTTTGTGGATGTGTTTCTGGTACAATTGATATGAATGATTGGTAAATTTGTATAGATATATTTACATGATTGAAAATGATTTAAAATATACTATTATTGGTATTAGTAAAATGGTTTAAGGTTGTGGTCAAAGGATATCTAAGTTTCAGATATGTTGCATTGTATCACTAAAGTATTTAATCAACTGGTAAGGTTTAGCAGGGTTGCTGCAGATTTGTTAAAGTGACTAAACCAGTAAAACTTATGAGTTGTTTTTGAGTTGGAAATAAGTTTGGTGAAAGTTTAGTTAATTTTCTATCTACTGATTCACCCCCCTCTCAGTAGTTGTCTTGATCTTTATAGTTTCATCATATTATCAGAATGGTGACTTCAACATGTAAGGGAGCAATATGAGGGTGTTGCAAGGATGCGTCATCATTTTTAGAAAAAAAGGTAAGCAATGTGAGGTTATGAGGTGTCCCACCATGTTTTAGAATTGATCCACATTCAGGTCTTTTGAGACTGTTGTTTCCATTAGAGCCTTCTCCAATATTTCCTTATGCATAGGTGAAACTTTTAGGAGCTCCAAAATTGAAATTTGAGCGGGTTTCTTTTTTAATTGTTACACTAAATTGTATTGTCTTGAAGTGGACGTTTATTTATTTGTTATACCCAAAAATGTAACCTTCACTTTGCTTCTTGCAATGACGATTGGTTCCAAAGTTGTTTTGTCTTTAACAATGATAACATTCACCACATCATCATATGTGTAAGTGTAGTTTACCTTAGCTTTTCCCTTGTTATCTTTTGGTTTGTATTGTTCACCTTTTTCATAATTTGGAAGTGGAGTTTTGAATGCCAAATGTGATTTATTTGTTTTATGACCATCCACTATGATAGTTATATTATCAATTAAGTCTTGAATAAGGTGCTTAATCTTTGAAAATGATTGGTTTGGTGTGCTTTGTTTCGATGATAATTGCAAAAATTATTGTCATTCCATCAATTAGGTTTGACTTGAGGTTCATAGTTTTTTGCTTCTGGTAAGGTAATCAATTTATTTGCAAGAAGAGTCTTCAAAGCTTATTCCAGTGGTTCTCCAATGTTTGTGAATTTTGTGCGAGGATTGGAGAAGAAAGACTTAGATCTACTGTTCTCTTGATTTTTATTGTTTGGTGGTTGACTTGATAAGTTGAAGATTGGTTGTTTTTTGGTAGCATTTTTGTTGTCATTTCCTCCATTGGTAACATTCCTATTCTTTGACCAAAATTTAGGTTTATCATTGTTATTGTTACCATTGTTGTTGTTGTTGTGAGTATTGTTGTTGTAGGAACTGTTGTAGAGTTTTAACTCTCCTTTCTTTACCATCGCATCTTATATCTTTAGACCGTTTTCAATCATTTTAGAAAAAGGAGGACATTGCATTTTAAGATGGTAACTCATTTCACTGGTAAGGTTGTCAATAAATATGTCCATTTTCTCTTGATCGGGTACATCTCTTGGATACCTATTGAACATTCATTTCCATTGCTATAAAAAGACCATGAAAGGTTCACCATTCTTTTTGTTGATGTTACATAGATATAGCATGGCTATCTCATTTCTTATGTTGTAGGAGTATTTTGAGATAAATCTGTTCATAAGTTCTTTAAAAGATTTAATCCTAGATGGTAGTCTTGAGAACCATTCCATTGATTGTACACTTAAGCTTCTAGGAAATAACCGCATTAGGTAAGTTTCATCATGTGCAAATTTCATACTCATAGTGCAAAATTCCCTAATATGATCTCGAGGATCAGTTTTTCCATCATATTTATCGTATTCATGGATTTCACAATATTGTGGGAATGGTATCATATTTAAAATTTTGTCAAAAGGATATGGGAAGATGTCTAATGAATATTTCTTATAACTCGTTCCACTTTGCATATCATGTGTTTGTTGTTGCAAGGTTTGCATTTGTTGAGCGAGAGTTAACAAAGGATTATCAATACGAGTTCTTCTTGCATCCTCATAAGTTCTTCTTTCACCACACTCTCTTCTTGCTTCACCATGGTTTCTTTCATCATCATGATCTCTTTTTGTTCTATCTTATCTTGTTTCTTCATAATTCAATCGATTTACATCTTCATTATTGAGATCATCAATGTTTTGATTGTTACTTGTTCCTACATCTTGTTTCAAACTTTCTATGTTAAAGTATTGTAGCAATTTAGCTCCTGATTTTGCCAACATTAAGAGGTATTTTCCTTTTGTTTCTCCAATAAATTTTCTATTCGTTTGTGAAATTTATCATCTTGTTCAAGATCTCTAATGGTGTTATTGGC
The DNA here is from genome assembly GCF_030272615.1 of Cryptomeria japonica. Taxonomy (NCBI): domain Eukaryota; kingdom Viridiplantae; phylum Streptophyta; class Pinopsida; order Cupressales; family Cupressaceae; genus Cryptomeria; species Cryptomeria japonica. Next base: position 410,808,737 of record NC_081413.1, on the reverse strand, counting down.
TGCCTCTTCATCAACATCTATGTATCCAAAAGCTTGAAACATTGAATCTTCTTCTTCCAATTGTTTTTGTTATCTTTTGAACTTCTCGTGTTGAGCTCTAGTCCAAAATGACATGTGAATGATTTGAAAACTTCCCAAGTCTTGACCTTCTAAATGCAACTCAATAAGTGATTATTGGTTTAGGAAGGTGAACTTTGTTGATTTTAACATTGTTATTAGTGCATTGTGATAAAGCGTCTCTTTGTTGAAAAGAACGCCCTTGCAAAAGTTCTCCATCAAATTCTTTTCCGTAACCACGTAAATAGTTTTGAAAATGGTGTAGGAATGTCTTATGTTTTAACAATATTTTGTGATTGATGTACACGAATCTTATCCTCTTCAGAGTAGCCTTATAATTGGGTTTTCTTTTGTTAAGGTGATATTTAAAAGTCATATAAGCATATGATGGTTTACAAGTTTGTTTGATTCCAACGTGAGTGCAATCTTGATTTTGATATAACCTAGGTTCAAAATAAGGAACTATATATCCGAGATAATGAACAAAAGGTTGACAAGATCTAGTTTCGTGATAGAGGATTTGATGTATCCTGATGAGAAACTGATAATGATGTTGATTTTTGCACTTGAGATGATTGAATCACTAACTTGTTGAATATTTTTTGCTTATGAAAATGTTTGGAAATAACCTATTTGATTGATAACCTAATTATTTGACCAGTTTGAAGACTTGTGGAAGTTGAAGACAAATCTACTCGAAAAAGAGTATTTAAAAATGATATTGAAATTTTTGTGTGATATGCAGAAATACGCTCTATTTCAGATGTGGGAAAATGTTTGTGCTAACCTATTTGTCAAAAGCGCTAACCTGTGTGATAAATGCACTACTCCGTATGATAAAATCACTGCTCTGTGTGATAAGTGCTAAACTATGGTGCAAAAGAGTGGTTTTATGTTCAAAAGCGCTATTCCAAATATCAAATGTGTGATTCTAAGGGATAAAAGCACTGTACTATTGTTTAAAAGAGTTGTTACACTGGTGAAAAGTGCTATTCTCTCGAACAAATGCACCATTCTAACTGTGTTAAAAAGATTTTTCAATTTTTGCAGCAATTTGTCGGATTTTTTCTCAATTCAGATTGATTTTTTTAAAAGTTTTTGACCATTTTGAGAATCTTTTTGTAGACACAAAAGACACAATGTTTGAAAATAAAAATGCGCAAGCAAGCACAAATCCTATGGTAGGCCGAGACAATAATTGTTGAATCTCACATGGGGTTTCCCCTGAGACTACACTATTCAGAGTGGATATTTAGGTGCTTGACCCTATTGGCTTCACCCTCGACAATCACTTCTTCGAGGCTACCAAGCACTAGTTTCCATGAAAAATCCCCATGGAAAACTTCATATCTCTACTAAGAACCATATGTGTGTGAGCCGCTTTAGAGGTCCAACCTCCTATGCCAACAATTAGAAGGATTTCATCAGCTAATACAAAAGATTTTTAGTAAGGGCTTCTGGTCATGTGGCCATACATGCGAAACTTTACACTCTGTAAACACAGAAGGTTCCCAGCCTATAGAGGTTACGCTCCATAGGGTTTATGGGGAAACGTAGTGCTGATATGAACTAATCAACACATGTTGTGTATGAATTTCATGAAAAACACGATTTATTTAAAGTGGATCAGAAGGACTCGATATTAGCCCATTTCCATGTGGGTCGCTCCCCTCTCAATGGCCCCCTCAAGACAGCTCGGGAAGGCAAGACCTCTAAAGGTTACACATGAAGGAAATAGGTTTGGTTTTTTGATCACCATATGAGGGTGAGAGCATACTCACCTACTACTTCAACAGGCATGGAAGACAAAAGTTTATTTTAAGCCTTCTAAAAATCTATGTGCAACTACTCTAAAGAAGACCCTCAAATGCAAGTTGCATGTTGTTGATTATCCTCCAAGTTAAGCTAGATGAGCAAGATATGATATATTACTCTCCAAAATATGCCTAATTAACTAGATGTGAGGAAATGCATAAAAATGCTAAAAATGAACCTTGCACCCACAAATGTCAGTAGTTTTCAAAATTTTAAGTCTTGGACATTCGAACCTACAAAGTTATTAGCTTTCTAGATTATAAAAATTCAAGTTATACCCACTAACAGAACATAAGCACTATCTTAACAAATAAAAGCACTATCATAGATGGAAAAATATCTATCCTAAGCAACAAAAGTGCTAACCTATGTGACGAAGGTACTAACCTATTGCTTGAATGCACAAATTCATGTTTAAAAGTGCTATTCTATTTAAAACAAGCGTTAATGTAAGTGATAAAAGTGCTAACCTATTTCAAAAATGTGGATTTTAAATAATTAAGAGGAAGACTAAGAGAGCTCTGCAACCAAGGTACATGAACGGTCCTTGGCTGCAGGTCGGCTCTCTACCTGGGGGCTCCCAGACCTAGTGGGAGGCCCCCGTAGTAATCTCTACTCGTGCCTCCATTAATGGAGAAGAAAATTGGTGGTGAAGGGATTAATACCCACAAACCCTCTGCTAATGGCAAGAAGTCATTTAGCGAAGCTGTTCAAGGGCACCGCATGACCATCCCGGATGAGGCAAGGTTCAAACCAGAGACAAACCAGGATTCAACAACAAATCTCGAGGAAGGTGAGGCTGCCTCAGCCCCGAGAGTCATCATTAAACCTAATTCCTCTATGAATGATTGTATTTCTAAAAAAATTGCTCAGCTTAGGGATTCTGCGATTTTTTTAGCAGCCCTTGATTTAGATAAAATGCCATCTAGACAATATCTTAATAAATGGTTTCATGATACTTGGTCTGTTAAGCTTGGAATTCAGTTTTCATTTTGTAGAATGTTACAAAAAGGTTTATTTATTATTTTCTTTTATGATAAAGAGATTCAAAAGAGGGTTATTGAAAAACAATTTTGGAGTATAGCCAACGCCTGTTTTAGGGCCGTCCCTTGGACTCCGCTTGCTTGTAACGAAGAAATAATGGCGCTCTCCAACCCTAAATGGGTAGTTATTTAAAATGTCCCCCCATTTTTGTGGAACTATATTGCTAAAATCACGGAGTCACTTGGAAAGGTTATTAAAATTGATTCTTCGGCCTCTCTGCTACCTCACATGGATGCAAGGGTTCTAATTGCATTCAACCCTGGAGTAATCCTCCCCTCAGTATTGACATTTGTATAGAAAACCAACTCTTCTCATGTCCCTTAGAATACCTAGGAGGGATAAATGCTTGTCATAGATGTAGAAAAAGTGGCCATTACTTAAAGAACTGCCCTTTGATGGTGAAGAAATTTGGTACCTCCCTCAAGAAAACTTCCAGCAGAAACCAACCTCACTTGGAGTCGGAGGAAGCTAAAATGTTAGACCCTGTTCCTTCTACCTCCCCACCTCTTGACCCCTCCTCCCAGCATAGGGTAGCTGAAACTCTCCCCTCATCTGATCCTTCTCACCCCCTGCCTCAACCCCAAACCCTCCCTTGCACATCCACTTCACCTCCCTCAATTGTAGAAGCTATTCTCAAATATCAGTTGGCTTTAAAGGAAGTGAATCAGACTAGTAGGGATTTTGATGTTCTAGAAATAGATAAGAGAAAAATAGCCATTCCTCCTAGGGAACCTAGGAAGAAAAATGCTCAACAAATTATCTTTGAAAAACTAAAAATGGCCGCAGATCATAGAAAACAACTTGAACTTGCATTATAAATCAAAAAATGGAAATTGAGTCATGTACCATACCCTTCCTCCATGACTTGATCAGAGGGGAAGATGGTGGAACCTAGGTTGTCACCAGTGCTATCGAGAAGGTCAGTCACTCCCCTCATGGACCTATAATTAATAGGAATGGCCCTACAGAGGACACAAGAACACCTCATATGGAAAATGTTTCAGAGCAGACTAAGACAGGAGGTGACATAGAATCCAATAAGCAGATTAATATAACCTCTAGTAACACTAATGGGGAGGTGGAGCCCACCACTTCTCCTTCAGGCCAAACCCTTGAGAAAGGGCATGATATTGAATCTGAGATACAGTCGGCTGTAACAGTGGATGACAATATTGTGAAGGGGAATCCTTTCTCCCATGACCCTAAAACCTTTGAGGTGGGAACCAATGATGAAGGAGAAGACCTAACTGGTAATAAAACAAAAAAAAAGAAGGAAAAGATCTCCTAAAGTTGGTAAAGACAATTCAGCCAGAAAAGAATCCTTAGGACCTGATCAACTCTCTGAACTTAGGAAAAAAAGAGGGAGACCACTATCAATTGTAGCCTTTGATGCCAACCACCTCTCTAAATCTGAGGAATGGCCCAAATGTTTTGAAGGGTTTAAAGCCCTTGGGGACAATTCTAAATCAACCACTCAATGATGAAAACCATCTCATGGAACATCAGGGGTTTAGAGGCCCTGAATAGGAAATATGTGGTTAAAATATTTCTAAGTATGCACAAGGAAATTGATTGTCTTATGCTCCAAGAACTAAAATCTGTAGGATTCACTCTAGAAGTTGGGCTAAAATCCATCTGGAGGGATGCCACCCCTTTCTTCACCAAACACCCTAAGGGTAAGGGTGGAGCTGCAAGACTACTAAGCCCTAAATGGAAGAACAAGCTTCTCAAATGGGGACAATCCCCCTATGATAGGGCAGTATGGGTTATAATAAAAAATGATAATGAGACATTTGGTCTCTGTTCAATATATGCATCTAATGACTATCGAGAAAGGGGGTAGATGTGGGAATGGATTGCAAAATTAGAAGACATCCCCTGGCTCTTAGGAGGTGACTTTAATATGGTATTCAATGCACAAGATAAACAAGGGGGAAACAAGGTGGAATGGAAAGGAGTGGAGAGGGTTCATTAGGAGAGGATGATCAACAAGATTTAGTTGATTGACCCAATTGTAGGTAGAAAAGGAGAACATAACTCAATATGGTACACCTGGTGTAACCATCAACAATACAATAAGAGAGTGTACTGCAGGCTAGATAGATTTTACTTCAACAAGGACTATTTTGAAATTATCAAGAATGAGGAAGGGGTTCAATATGATATCATACCATATACATTATCTGATCACCACCCCATTATGATTGGGCTAAATATAAATAATAGCAAAATTTCCCCACCCAGCCCTAACTTGAGTTTCAGAATGAACACTAGCTTGCTAAGAGATGGTGATCTCAAGTGTGTAATATACCTGGTCAAAATGTTCAATAAATGTGCAAACAACAAGCTATCAAAGATTGAAAGGTGGAACCAAAATATTGAAACCTGGACCTCACTTTGTCAGGTGGTAGGTAAAAAGAAAGCTAAGGATACCAGAGCTAATGAGATGCAATTGCATAATGCATTACAAGTGGCTGAATCAAAACTGCAAGGGGATCCAGAAAGTGAAACAGTCACTCATCAACTCATCAGGGCCAAGAATGACCTTAGAAGGATACAAAATCAGAAAATTAAAGGTTGGAGAGCAAGAGCCAAGCTCAACTGGTTAGATGCAGGGGATCGAGGATCCAAGTTTTTCTTTCAAATGCTCAAAATGAAACAAGCAAGAGAGAATACAGATTCTATATGGGAGGACAATAAAAATCTCTCTGATCCAAAGGAAATTCTAGAATGTTTTTCTCAATACTACAAACAATTGTTTTCTAGAGAACCAGTTAGGAAAGAACAGGACAATGCAAGGAAATTAATCATGTCCTTGGTCCCCAAACTCCTTGATAATGAGGATAGTAAGATTCTTGAGGCTGCAATTTAAAAAAAAGAAATCAAAGAAGCTATAAAGGCCATCAGTAATGACAAGTCCCCTGGACCAGATGGGTTCCCAGTAGAATTCTACAAGGATAATATTGAATGGATAGTGGATGATCTCCATGAGATATACTCAGAGGCTATTCACAAGGGATCCCTGGGGGAAAATATAAACCAAGGTTTGATCAAACTCCTCCCCAAAGAAGGAGATAGAACCCTTGTTAAAAACTAGAGACCTATTACACTGTTAAATGTATCATATAAGATAATAGCAAAGCTAACAGCAAGTAGATTGGAAAATATTCTACCAAAGATCATCAATAATACAAAAACAAGGTTTGTCAAAGGTCATTATATTTTAGAGAACTTAGTCACATGTTGGGAGTCACTCCATTGGGCTAAAAAAACACGTCAGAATGGGGCAATGCTACTCATTGACTTCGAGAAAGCCTATGATAGAATAAAATGGGAATATATTATTCAGATGCTCCAGACTCTAGGATTCCCCCTGGGTTCTGTAAACTAGTCAGAACTCTATTGTGTGATTCCAATGCCTCAGTTGAAGTAAATGGAATAAGATCCCCCAAATTTGCATTGTCTAGGTCAATAAGGCAAGGTTGTCCCCTTGCTCCTGCATTGTTTGTCATAACTGCTGATGCAATGGCCTATCTAATCAAAGACTCCTCTATCACTCCTCCTGTCAGGGGCATATCCCTACCTAATCAAAAGGAAATATGTAATGTCCAATTTGCTGATGATACTGCAATGCTAATTAAACTTGACAAAGAGAACCTTACTGCTCTGATAGAAAATATAAATGTTTTTGCCTGGCCTTTGGAAGTAAGATTGCTTTGCACAAATCTAACCTACTTGGCTGGGATGACAGACCCCCGGGTTGGCTCACAAAATTCTCCCTCAATTGGTTGGGTCTTTCCCAATTGGTGAAATATCTAGGTATCCCATTCTCTGTTCATCCAAACCTAAAGGAGATGTGGGAATGGGTAAGGAATAAGATAGAGAAGAAAATATCCAAATGGAATAGGAACTATTTATCTCTGGCTGGAAGATTTTAGGTATGTCAAAAGATCTTGGCATCATATAACATCTATTTCTCCACTACCTGGCTCTTCAAGAACTATTAGTTTAACCATATCCAAAAGCAGATAAGGGCATTCCTTTGGTTTGATGGGAAAGACATCAAGAAGCAACATGTAGTGAAATGGGAGTGGTGTACTATGCACAAATTGTATGGTGGGATGGGACTAAAAGATCTAAGAACTCAAGGGATAGCCATCACTTCCAAATGGATTCTCCAAGCCATAGATGGTGAGGAGCCATGGAAAGTCCTAATAAGAAACAATATATCATCCTCAATTCCAAAAAAAGCTAAGAAGTGGAAAGGCCTCCCTATGATTGACCTTCTTCTTGGATAGATGGATGTAGCCCCAACTAGATCAGGGGTCTTCAAATCCCTATGGAAAGCCTGGGAACAGGTGAAACATCTGGTGCAATACAATATGAAGGGATGTAAATAGGGACATTTCACTAGTGATAGTTCTATCTGGTGGAATCTAAGTTATCATGGAAAACCACTGGCAGCCCTTCAAGGCTGCTCTGCTCTTAAATGGAACAATATGGGAATTAGACACTTTTCTCAAATTCTGGAGAATGGTCAACTGAGAACATGGGAGGATCTGCAACTTGCCTTCGCTATTTGAGTTTCCTAACATAGAACCTATAACATGCTTAGGTCTGCCTTATCCAATGCTCTTCCCCAACCACTCCTATCTCATCCCCCCTTCTCCCCCTCTGCAATTAGCTAGGTTGATGGCACACCTATCTCCTCTCTGAAAGCCAAAAACATCTATGCATCACTCACTGAGGCAGATACCATTTTTCTTCACCTAAATAAATGCTAGGAGCTAGACTGGGAACCTAGGATATGGAAGGATAGATTAGGTAGATTTTGGATGACCCCAAATGAACCAAAGAAATAGTTCTTTGGCTAGAGACTGCTGTTAAATAAACTCCCTCTTAAGGATAAGGAAGGCAACCACCTAAATTGCAAAATTTGTAGAACTCCTGAGACTGTGAAACATGTCTTTTTTGACTGTCATTTTGCAAAAGAGATCTGGAATTTGTTTAGTTTAAAACTGGATGTTAATTGTATTGAAATCATTAATGTTGTTTTAGGCTACATTAAGGGCTATAGGAAAATTGCAAATATCTTCTGGTCTTGTTTATCTTTAGAAATTCTTTGGCTCATTTGGAAATACCGTAATGATGATGTCTTTAATAACAACACCAGGCACCTCACTGAGTCTCTTAGGAGACTCATCTTTCATACCGTCTCACTACAGGTCATTGTGGTCATAAAGCTAGACTCAGAAAAGTTTGACAAATGGATAAAGGAAGGAGCTACCACTATCTACATCAGAGAGATATCCCATGGATTCACATGGGAGAGAGATGAACCAGGAAAGGCAGCATTTGAGAAAGAACTCATGGCCTTCATGAGACAGGTTGACCGCAGACACCTACATATGGAAATTTCTTGGGAGGAAGCTGACCGAATCCACTAGAGCACCTCACACCCTCATAGGTAGGACATTCTGGATGGCCGTATGGAAGTATGGAAAGATGGAGAGAAGGGCTGGGTGGCATGGATCCCAATAGTGGGAGTTAACTCTTCTCCAGGCTCTGATATTTCTTTCATTTAGACTATTACTACTCCTTAGATTATCTATTTTGTTCATATAATATGATGTAATTGTGATTATCATCTCCCCATATGTGGTGATACTAGTAGAATATTATTTTTTTGATGACTGCACCTTCCCTTGGTGCCTTGATACTCGCTATATCCAAACAGTTCTGGTGATTTGTATTGACTTTTCGATATATAATCCAAAAAATGTGCTGTCAAATTTCACAGATGCGTGAAAATGACTTACAAAAGCATCAAATTGATTCTACGAGAATAAGACAGGATATTAGAAAGGTAATTCTTAGGCCTGAGCCCCACGATGGGTGCCAAAAATGTTGAGACTAAAGTTGAACTCCAAAGAATTGACCTGAAACTTGTTAGTCCATCAAAAAATATGAAAAATAAAGCTATAAGAAACTTAGCTTCAACCAATGAAGTAACATGAAGTAAATAAAATAAACAAGATTATACCTTTCATGATTTAAATTTCATTGTGTCCTAACTCCACTATTTCTGGTTGCAGATGATTTTCTCTCAGACAAGCATTGGTAGTTTCCAAGATGGCATATGAAAAATGGACTGATAGTTAACTAATAATACAATATGCATATGCAAATTATTTAAGCTAATATGATATTAAGCTATGATAATAATTCTAAAATTGCTAATTGCTTCAAACTCAAACTCACAGATGCAAGATAAAGACTCCTAGAATGACTATAAGATTAGCTATTAGTTTCAAAATGGCTTAGGAGACCTCTTTTTATAGTTTTTTGAATGCGAAAGCTTAGGTGGTAGAGATCAATGATCATGATCAAATATTTCAAATTGGATGGCTATGAGCAAGAGGTTGAAGGTTGAGAGAAAGGGGGATGAGGGAAGACAAGTGTCACTCATATCACCTTGACCGAGTTGAAGACTTGAGAGGATATAGGATAGTTGGAGAAGATGTAGGAATGAGAGGACAAGTGGATTCAAGTACTCCTAAGATATAGGGATGTTGGAAAGAATATAGAAGAAGGTTAAGAAATATGTGTACGTACACAATATTTTATTTATTTTGGAAGTTGGAGATAAATGACTAATAAATAATTTTTTTTAATTTAATTTTGTTAAATTAATTTAGCTACATGATGGATATTGGCATTGTGTTGTCATTGATGTCATCTGGTATAGTAAAGAAACTGGTATGGGAGATAGTTGATATGTTTTAATTGATGTCAACTAGTATTGTGGTCATTGGAGTCACTAGTACACAAGTTAGTGTTGGAGACATAAGTTGGGATGTTGACCAGTGAATAGGCATTGGAGATAGTTGGCATTATGGCAGTGCCATTAGTGAGTGATGTGATGGTAGTGTGTGGTTGCCAACTGACAAGCATGTGACCATTATGCAAGAAAGGTATACCTAATGAAGAAGGACATGTTGCCGATATGAAGTTTTTTTGATGACACATAGCAGGATTCCCACCGGTCATAGATGCTGACACTGAATGAAGTAGAGACTAACAGAAAGGTGTGTTGCCTCAGTGAGTAAGGATGACATATGGGAAAATTTACCAGGTCATAAGTCAAGTTAAATATTTATCTTCTCAAATAGGGAAGTGATGTAGAGTGGGCAACAAGAAGGTAAGAAGACCCAATTCATCCTTCTAAGTCTAGACAAGGTTTATCTCAACCCACAACTAGGGTTCTACACACAAACCAATGTACTCAATCAACCACAACACTTTCTAAGGAGGATTAGGGCTATTTGACAACCAATGACACTCATCCTATGCCTTTCACCCAATTTTGAAGACTTCCTACTGCACCTGGGTCAAGGAACCCCCAATTAGGCCTATTCCTTGTAGCCCTATCTGACCGATATTTCTTAAATAATTTAAATTTTCCTCAAATAATCCTAGGAAAAAATTACATTTCAAAGTATCCTTTTTGGGCTTACATCCAAATCCAAAAGATAGAGTTATGACCTTGCTCCAGCATCCCTAAGCACCTACTAGGTTTGTAGACCTACTAGGCCTAATTAGGTCTGTTTTACAAAGCAACTACTTAAGAATGGGGCTATAGAACCTAATTAACTCCTTAGGAATGTTCCTTAGGTATCTAATGAACCAAAACCACCTTTAGACCGATTCCCAAACACTCCTTAGGCGACTATCTTCTCATTCCTCCTTGAGGCTAGGTTAAACACATGGTTTTGTTTAACTTAGGGTATGGTGGAAACCACACCAAAACTCACTCCCAGATTCCACCCTTTTGTAATCACAATAAAAACACCCTCAAACTACATTTTCCAAAGGGGTGCTAAATTCCTTAGTAGGATCTGCAAGTTAGGGTCATGTCTTTGATGAAACCCTATGAACCGAGTCTTTTAGTGATAGTTTTTGGCAAATTGCCCACAACTTACTCCAAACTCCACCAATTTGAGTTAGACCACTTGCAATCAAGCCTGAATTCACACCATAATCCAACCAATTCAAATTTTTATGCCAACCAACCCTCTGTTAGATCCTACAGTATGAAAAATCAGTGAAAATGGGCGAAATATGAGCTTTTTATTTATTCAAACCACCAACTTCATACATTCATCATACAAAATCCTCCTAGATGATCTCCAAGGCACAAATAGGCCTTCCCCCAATGGCTACAACTTATTTCCAACTACTTATGACCATTGGAACTTCTTTGCCAATTGGTGGGCAAATGTTGCTTAGCAACTTTTGCAACTTTTGCAACTTTTTACAATTTTTGACAACTTGTCATATTTGACATTCCAACGTCCCTAATGGACTTACATACCAACCCTAAGCACAAAACAACTTAGGAAAACATAACAACATACCTCCTTCCCTACATGAACCCATGGTCAGAGTTGGTCACTAGGTTTATAAATGACCTAGAGCCAACTGACCTTACAAGGGGTTCTTTATTACATTCATAGGTTTCAAAGATCCACATTGATTCAAAAAAACATCCTAGGGTGTAAGACCACCTACGAACACACAAAAAACAAACAAACTCCAAAACCAAGAGGTTTCCTGCACTAGGAAGTCACATTGGTGCAATGCTAGAAACATATTGAGCACAAGTAATGATCACCGGTTCCCACTAGTTATTGGCCATCAGGTGATAAGGATCTACCCCATTGATAAGTGGTCATATTGAGATTATCTCTCAACATGCATGGAATGAATCATAACCCTTTGAGATAAGACAATTGGAGAAGCTGAAGGAAGGTGATTGAAGACACATACCAAATGACTGAAGTGAAAAATTAGACGCGTCCAACATGTCAAACCAAAGATGTGCACCAGTTCAACAAGTGAGAGCATAATGAACTACCTAGATAGAAGAGGAAGAATCACTTGTGATGAGTTTTTCACTTTGGCAAACTGGTTGTGAGGAGAACTGGCCAGATAAATAAGGATGCAAGTGGTTTTGTAGTTACAAACTTGAAGTTATCAGGATTCGGATGTAGATTGATGTTGTCACCAATGGAGATGGTTGAAGGATGGTGGCATGGAGTCATCAAGGGTATCATCGGTTTGTAGGTAAGAGACCAAAGAGGCAAAGGTGAAAGGCTCTCACCTGATGAAGATATGCATGGTGACCCACTTTGGATACATACGATGGATTGATATGGTTGGTGATCGGTTGATATGATCCACCGACAAAACAATAAAGTGTAAGAATGAAGGTTAAATAGTAAGGTGAGATATACCGATAGAGTATGTGAATCGATAGGCTAGATGGACCAATAGTATAGGGTGTATACCGATTTAGTGGTTGGTTGGTGACTAAGCCTGAATCAACATGGTAAGAAGATGTGGATGTTGATAGAGATGACACGTGGAATCTAGGTGTCAAAAGTACAATGATGGATGAACTGTGGGTCAGTAATGTAGCTGGTGAGTTGGTTGACATTAAATGAAGACCTCAAATATCATGGGTCGATTGTAGGGGTTTGTGGCTCAAGAGAGATTAGAGGACTGAGATCTGATTTATTGGTATCAAGACCGATGCAGAGTGTCCAAGTGTAGATCACATTTGGAGTGCCAATCAAGAGATCATTTAATATGATTGACATCATTTTGTCATGTTTTCTAAATATAGAAAACATGCTTTGGAAGAAAAGAGGTATCATAGTATCATCTGGTTTGTTGCAGGTCATGAATCTTAGAGATGAGATCAGATCCAATCTAATTTGCCTCATGGTTGGTTAAGGGAACCCTAGTGTGTCATGATTGAATTGATGATTTGGTAGGAACACTGATGTATAAATATGCAGACTAGAGATCATAGAGGATTGATGCTGCCAGATGATGAGGTGTCAAATATTAAAGAGAAGAGTATGAGAGTGTGACAAAGAGCTAACCAGTCTAAGAGTTTACCAAAGATCAAGGTGATTGTGTGTTAGAAGGTAAACCGGTGAGAAGGTTTAACAGAGGGTTAAACTGATGAGGCCAAAGTAATTGGTAAGCTGCTAAAGATTGTAGTAGTCAAGTGAACCGGTAGTGTTCCAACTAGTAAGGAGACAACCAAGTGTGAGGTAGTGCAAAGTGAAAATTAGGGGAAGTCAGGTGAGGTAGAGATTGAGCAGAAGAAGAATCAAAATTGATAGAGTGATCAGAACTGATAGAGTGAACATAACTGGCAGAGTGAAGAGTATCGGTGGTGACAAGCAGTAGTGGGTCTAAGTGAGCAAAGAACCAACAAAGAACAGGGTAAATTTTGAGCCAGTAACAGAACTGTTGTGAGAAAAGGAGAACAAATAAAGAGAGTGGGAAGAGAGCAGATAAGGTAGAGGAAAAGTGGAGGAAGAGTGAGAGAAGGTGAGTAGAGATCCGATAAAGAGAAGACCAGAGGTGGACCAGTGAAGAGACATTTAGATAGGTTACAAAATTCATTTGTAACAAGGTTATTAGTCTTGTATTGTTGTATACATTGCAATCACTAAGTTGGTGCTCAGTGTAGGGGTTGGTGCTCCTTGGGTTGGTGCCCTAAACATTGTAATCAGTGTTTATTGTGAGGCTAGATTGGAGCAGTAGATTCTAGAAGCATTTCTCACCGAGGTTTTTGATGGACTTGAAAAGCACTGAGAGGGGGGGGGTGAATCAGTGACACCAAAAATAAAACTACTTCAAATACTAACAAGTAGATGAACTTAACAAAACTTTTAAACACAATGCATGCAATCCAAAATGATATAACACCATCCATAAAAAGTAAAGCATCCACCATAACACAAGTGTTTGTACACGGAAAACCCAAATAGGTAAAAACCATGGTGAGATGGAACTCACAAGTTAACTATCTTCAGTAATAGATAACTAACCGGTTAAGGTCTACAAAGTGCTCTCCTAGGAGTGAATCTTGTTAGAGATCCCAAAGCTTGATTAGAAGCTTATACCCTATCAAAGGTAGTACCCTGTTAGGAGTAACCTCGGTGGAGGATTTCTGAATCCAAACTAATGGATCATTGTGTTAGAGGATTTATACAATGAAGCTTGTTAGAGCTTACTCAGTTAGGGGATTTGACTCTGCTGTAATTGTTAGAAAACAACAGGATTTGTTTTATCTTTCTGAGTAGCACAATACTTGCTTGATCAGATCCTTCTAAACATATTCAACACTGCTCTTTTGCATACTGTGCAACTTAACTCTTTTGACCTTCACACATAACATAATACTTTCACTTTTTTTTTGAAATAATTTATTGTGATGTCAATATATAGACCTTATGATTTCACGTTGGACTTAAGAAATCATAAGACAATTTCCTAGGTGTAGTGTATCTGGACAAGTGATCATAACTCATCACAAAAAAAGATACCGCCAAGCATTCGGTGGGATAACTCATCACAAAATTACCAAATACCAGTTGGAACAATCAAATACTAGTTTGAGTAAAACATATGAACCATTATCCTTGAATCTCCTATCATGATCTCCGCTTGATCTCTATCTTGATCTTCATCTTGGTGCCAACTTAGTATAACCACATATTGTCTCTTATGCACATACCGGTTATCACAAATTACTGGTTAGAGATTAACCACTAAGTATACTGGTTGACAGTGTAAACAATTGAAGTTACATTAGTAGTTAATATAATCATATGTGTGTGTGTGTGTGTGTGAGTGTTTCATCAATGACAACATATAATGAATACATTATAATCATCATCAAGCCAAAAATATCCCCCTTTGGCATTGATGGCAACACTTAGAAAATTTCACAATAGTACCGCTAAGTGTGCATAAACAACAAATTTACACATATACTCATACTCCCCCTTAATGCATTTATTATACAAAATTTTCAAAAATACATATACATATTTCTACTCGCCCTTTGACAATAATGCCAAATTGAAAAAAGCAATATATATATATATATATATATAGAAAATTTGTATCAAAGTGTTTAGCATATTCAATAATAACTTAAAAACTTGAATCAAAGTTCAAGAATAAGAAATTCTCATGAAAATAACATTGTAGCTCTTCTTCAACTGTGACAAAGCATTTGTCCATGAATCCAACATGTTCTCAGTATACTCGAATGTAGACATTATCTATGAATGAAATTCTTCCATTGAGACCAGTGTGTAGGTTTCAGGAGTTGCAAGGATAGCTTCTACATTTGAATAGGTTCTATGAAGTATGTCTACTTGTGATGTGAGAATAATTTTTTGTTCCTTGAGAGATCAGAGGCTCTTTGCCTTCTCATTATCATAGATATCCAACATATTATGTAAATCATCTACATATTTGTTCAAGGCAAAAATAGAATCCTTAAGAGGAGCATATGCATTGCGTATCCGTTTGAGCTCTTCTCTATTTTTGTACACCTTTTTGAAATGTTAGAATAAAAGAAATAAATATTAGAGGTGGAAGCAAGATAATTTCCTCCTATTTCAATAGCTTTACTAAAAAAATCTTTATTGTGTGATAGAGCCATTTTTCCATTATCAATATCCTTTTCTAGTTTTTCTCCATACTTCTTCTTGTGACTCTTTTCAACATAGAGTTGAGCAACATCTTCTAGTGACTTGATTTGATCGGATGTATCTATAACTAACTAACTAAGTTTGCTAATAGGTGTAGGTATATGTGTTGTAGATGTTTCCGGTAGTAAACCATATAAAATATCTACTGCAGTCTAAATTGTTTCATCTTCAACCCTTTTCACTTTCAGTCTCTTCTTATGCACTCTAGATTGCATGACACTTGCAATCTTCATCATTTCCAATGCGCTCATGTTGTTCATATCAATAGGTCCTGAAATACTTATAGAATCGTCATCATTCTCATCAAGTTGGTTTTGCTTTGCTGGTTAAGAGGATACAACCTTAATGATTGCTTTCTCTGTATTCTTCTCTGTTTCCTTTTCAGAGGACTGAGTGACAACTTTTTCAGTAGACTCCTTTTGAATATCTTCAATGACCGGTGGAGATTGGGGTTTCTCAGAATGTTCTATTTCCAGTGTATTTTCAACTTTTAGTTGAGTTGCCGGTTGCTCAACTAAGGTAACTTGTACATCTATAATTGCAGGAGGCTCCAAATCTGGTGCAGTGTTGTCTCCAGATAGATCAACTATGTCCTGAACATCATCATTAATATGAATAATGGACTCATCCTTCTTCTTGACATGATAGACCTCATTAGCTTGAACAATCTCTTCTTCATCTATTTCCGGTCGATTAACATCATCTACAATATTATCCTCATTCATAGAGAAATGGATGAGTTCTTCCATTATTTTGTTTTCATAGGCTATTCGATGGGTCTTAGTTTCAATAATTTCCCTCTTTCCACTGAGTAGCTTCAATCCTCTTGCTTTGAACATAAACTGAGATTTTTATCAAGTGACTAATGCATTAATATCATCTTTAAAAAGTTCAGGAAAATATTGTACAAATATCTCATCAATGATTTCTTTTTCTAATTTTATAGCTTCCTCCCACTTATCCAAATTAATAGTGTACAAATAATTTGAGATACCCTTTTCCAGTTCATGTGGATATCTACTGTAATGACACAAATGAGTGATTACCTATTTTGATTAAGTACAAATAAGTTTTTGAAAGGAACCCAAACCTTAATAAAAATCAGGAGAAAGGTAAAGCATTAAAGTGGAAGAAAACTGTGCCTGATCACCCAAACAAAAAACAATTCCCAACCAAAACAAAAAGGGAACTAAAAAAATAGAAAGTCGCACAAAGACAACTGAAGGATAGAAAAAGGACATCACAAAGACAAAGACAGAGATAAAGACAACTAAATATTTTTCATAATATCTTCTGCATAAACTTCCATCTACTTCATGTTGTCTGTAGACTTCTTCAATTCATCCAGCTCTTGTCCCTTAATATCACCATGTTTCCTGGTGTTGGGCCTAGTTCTCTTCTCATGACCCTTTTTCTTCATTTGGTCCTTGTTTCCCTCCTTGTCTTTAATGTGATCAAATCTGTTGATCAGGATATTCATATTATCCACAAAGGCCTTAAGAATCTGGAAATTCCGTTCAACAATCCTCTTCACAGTTAATTCTATCTTGTCGACTCTATTGACCAGGTTGTTAATTGTAGTTTCCAGCCTATTCACCTCTCTATTCCCTTCCATTTCCTTAACCTTCTTTTCTATTTCAAGAATTTTACCGACCATGGCCTTAATAGCTTCAACATTGTTTATTGCAACCACTAATTCTTTAACATTTTCAGAAAGAGGCTTCTCGCCTATCGTAGCATTTTTGATAAGATTAATATCATTCTTCAGGTTTATGATATCTTTCACAATTTTGCTGATAGTTTCACAAAATTCCTTAATGCTATCATTATCCCCATGATAGTCACTAGGATTTCCCATTTTATTCTCTTGGCCCTCATTCTGCAATCCTTGAGTACTCATTTCCTCACCACGATCCACATCCGGAATCTCATCCTCCTCCTTACCCTTCGTATTATCATTTTTATCCTCCTCTGTGTCCTCATTAGAAGCAATCAGTATCTGCCTTTTTACCTTGTTAGTCCCCCTATGGGTATTCTTGTTCCTCTGGGTTTGTTTTCCCATGCCCTTTCCTTTCTTGCTTTTGATGAATTTCTCATCAAATGACTCATCCTCGAAGTCTGAGAGGTTAAAATCAACAACAATCCTCTTTCTTTTCCTCTTAGCCTTCCCCTTTTTCCTGAGATCCTCAGGCTCACCTTCAGTTTCAGAGTCGAGGTTGAAACCACTATACTCACTTTCCGTGTCATCATCCTTGATATTTTTACCTCTAATGGGTTTCTCAATGGATTTCCCTTTCAAAACTTTTTAAACTAAAACCATAAGACCTTGATGAAGAGCATGGTCACCTTGAGGGTCTTTTTGCATTTCTTTAATTGTATGATCCATAGAACAAGCTAAATAATAAGGTAGGCTTACCTTTTCACCATGGCGGAAGTGGTTAAGCAACACAAAATGGTGCCCGTAATCCCTCATGAATCTTCCATCTAGATTAATGTAGATGATGATAGAAAGAAAAACAAACCTCCATGGCCTACAAATATGCTTAGGGGAGTGGTAGGAGTTATCCACCTTCACCAATTTCCTTTTTTCACCATCCGTGATAGGAAATCTATTCGACACCTTATCATAAACACTTCGATCTCTAAAAAAATTAATACCATCTTTAACCATCCCCATAGCTTCAGCAATGATATCTTCATCCACCATCATCATCTGTGTGCCGACCATAACCTTGACATTCTTCCAATTCTTTATGAAATGCTTGGTAACTGTAGGGTCTTTTCCGTAGAGCCTCTCCATGAAAACACTTAAACCTCCCTCTTGAAGGATCTCCCAAACCTCATTGTTTTTCTTCTAGTCCGAGCAAGAAGTTGGTTCAAACCTATTTTTGTTCCCTCCCATATTTCCCTCAAAATCACTGGAATTCATAATCTTGGCTATGGTATTTCCTCTCTGGTATCCGTTATTGCTCTGAAAAATAACCCAGAATCTGTGCCTTGTTAATATGATATGACTATTAAATAAATAATCAACATCGCCGCTGTAATCATTCATCGAAAAAAGGGCAAAATGCATTAAGAATTATGATTAATGATGCCATGCTGCTTCATTTGGATACGATCTAGTTCAAACAAGGATTTCACCTCACACACAAGATTACTCTCACCATAAATGGCAATGATTTTCTCAGAACGGCAAGCCAGGTTGGCAGCCCAGTCAACACACTTATTGGCTTCCCTATAAACATGTGTAAAACCACACATATCAAAGGTTTCACTAATTTCCTTCGCAACTTTGATGGCATTGTGTATAGACCAAGAGGGAGGGAAAACATTATTTAAACAATTTATAATATTCAAAGAGTCACGT
Organism: Cryptomeria japonica; assembly: GCF_030272615.1. Lineage (NCBI taxonomy): Eukaryota > Viridiplantae > Streptophyta > Pinopsida > Cupressales > Cupressaceae > Cryptomeria > Cryptomeria japonica. The sequence goes on along the minus strand of NC_081413.1, from coordinate 410,789,864 downwards.
TCACACCAAACTCTGGTACAATTGGCTTCCTTAGATAGAACCAGCCCATGATAAGCAGCAATGGCCTCAACAATATGATTAGTTTGATTGCCAATAGGAATACATTTAATGATTTTGCATTTTACCCATTCATCCCTTAAAACCACACCACACCCCGCATTGCTAGGGTTACCCTTGGAAGCACCATCGAAGTTAATTTTCATCCATCCATGAGGAGGGCTTTCCCTTTTCACATCTTCTTTAGGATTAGCCTGAAAGGTGTCACTTCCCTTTAATCTTTAATTCTTGAAAATGATATGATCATCCTGATATTTGGGGTTGGCTATTCCACCCATGATTTAGATATTCTCCACCATATATCATTTGATTTTCTCAAAAATTATTTGAGCTTTTGATGCCTTATCTCTGAACACTCTTTCATTTCTCTCTTTCCATATTCCCCAACAAATATGAGGTAAAGCCAATCTCCATAACAAAATTATAGACTTACTCCTCGAAGGGTGGTGCCAGGATTTAAAAACATCTTGGACCGATTCTGGAAGGACCCAATTGATATTGAAGTTATCCAGACATCTAGCCCAGATGTCAGCAGAGAAGGGACAGTGGAAAAACAAGTGATTAATGGTTTCCTCATTCTGTATACAAAGATGACAAACACTAGGCATACAGAATCCTCTAGTTTTGAGATTATCAATAGTCAAAATTTTATTTTGAAGGACAGTCCAGAAAAAATATTAATTTTGGGAATAAGGCCTTTCACCCAAGCCTTAGCCCAACAAGGCCTCTCTAGATTAGAGAACTCCTGATTATAGAGAGAGGCGACACAAAATTTACCATTTGTAGTAAGTTTCTAGATTAGTTGGTCATCATCATCCACCACCACCATGGAATTCATAATTTTGTTCAAATTAACAAGGGAAGGATCAAATGAGGATAATTCCTTCCACTATCCACCATTCCAGTAGTCACCCACCATAGTACGATATTTTTCCTTACACTGATCCTGAAACTTGCCCCAATTAAGACTATCGCTTAACGTGGATTCAAACAACCAAGTGTCTTCCCAGAATTTAATGAGATTGCCCTTCCCCACCTTCCATTTCACACCTTTAACTATTAGATCTCTAGTTCTTATAACATTTTTCCAGATGTTAGAACCAATCAGGATATCTTCAGCATTGATGAAACTTTGAAGGGTAGGGAACTATCTTTTATACTTATTGTCCCATATCAATTTCCATTCTTCCTTAGTATTATAACCTCTCCCTATCTGCTTAGCCATGAGAAACTCATTCATGTCTTTGATTCTTCTAAGGCCTAGTCCTCCCTTTCTTATAGGTTTACAAACCTTATCCCACACAATCAGATTCATTCTCTTCTTTTCCTCAACCCCTATCCATAGAAAGGTTCTTTGAATTTTTCAATAGCCTCTGCAAACTTGGCAGAGATTCTAAAAATACTGATGGCATAAAGAGGAATACTCTGAAGAGTATATTTCAAAAGTTGGACCTTACCATCTTGGTTGAGCAGAGAGACTTTCCATCTAGCTAACTTCCTATGAAATTTATCCACAAGAGCAGCCCAGAAATTATCAGAAGGAACTTGACATAAAGAGAGCCCAAGATAGGAAGTAGAAAGATTCCCCAATTGGCATCCCAAAATGTTACTTATCTTTATCTGTCTTTTTTCCGGAGTGTTTATGAAATAGACAAAACTTTTAGACCAATTTATCAATTAGACTAGTAGCTATCTCATATCTATCCAAAGCTTTCTTTAAGCTCCTATAATCTTTCATTGAAGAATTCCCCATAATAATAGAGTCATCCACGAATTGCTCATGGGAACAAACTTGGTCCGCCAATGAAGGTTTCAACTCACAAAACTCTCCCTTCTCAACAAGTTTACCAATAAATCTTCCCAAACATTCCGCCATGATAATGTAAGGAACAGGGGATAGATGATCCCCCTGTCTGAGACCCCTTGAGGATGAGTGATTACCTATTGAATGACTTGCTCTTTCTCATTTTAAATGAAGGAATCAAAATGCTCTTTGACATTGTCAAACCTATTCCTCCCTAGTGTCTTTATTGTTCTTTGAAAATGGGTTTCTGACTTGTAAGATGCTATATCAATAGGCACAGTTGCCTTTGGAACTTCCTTAACTGTTATTGCTACTCTACCGGTAGCCTTTATCTTCTTAGGTTCTTCTTCAGTATCTAAACTTTCAGGTTCTGGTTGGAGAATAAGTTTTTGATTTCTCTTCTTTGGTACATTCTCCTTCTTTGTATATACTTTAGGTGCCGGTTCCTTTTTGGTTAGGAAACTCCAAGTCACCCTTGTAGTCTTTATCACTGGAGGTGAGTTAGTTTTCTTTTTCTTTCCTTTCACATTAGTAACAGGAGCAATACTGGTTTCTGCTAGTGCAACTTGGACTGCCACAATGTCCAATTTTGCCTTCTTTTTGTCTTTAGACGATGCTAATAGGGTATTAGCATAACAAGCAACTAGTAAGTCATAGTTCACCTCATAACTCATGTCTTCCATCTCTTCTTCTTTTGGCTCAATTGCTTGCATCAAGCAAAAGTTTGTGGTAATAGTAAAGACTATGTCTTTTGCAAAGTGCCTTACAACATCTTCTGCTAATCTCATTCTCATGCTCATCTTTTTCTAAAATTCATTCAAATACTTATTGATAGCTACAGGGAAATATTTCTTTACAACCTTAATATTGTTCTTGATTTGTGCAGTGCCTGGTAGGTCTTTTGACCATTCAATGTCTTCAATTCCTGATAGAAAGTTTTGAAAATAGAAGAATAACCCCACTAATAGCTAACCATATTTGAACTTTTGACTGTTGTCCTTTTTAATAGATTGCAAATTTAGAAACAATTGACTCCTGATAGCTTCATAGAGATCATAATTTGCATTATCAACCATCATTCTATGAGATGTATGAACTACTGTAGATGGAACACTATTAAGTCTACTAGAGTAAAATACTTAGTATCCTATCACCATTGCTGCTAGTTTCACTACAGGTTTTTTAATAATGTTAATAGAAAAGGCACGCCCATCAGAAGTAGAACCGGTTAAAGAGAATACCGTATCTTTTGAAATTCATCTTAGAATAGGTACTTCATCGGTTGAGAAATAATCAGTTACAGCCTGAATGGATTCTTTAGTTATTGTGTGAGTTTTTTCTAAATACATGTTCTCTCCATGAACTCGACTCAAAATGATTTTGATATGTTCGTCCTTGAAATCTTCAAGAAAGTAAGCAACGTTATGAAAACCCTTTTCAAAAACCCTAGCATACTTTGTTTCAATCTTTCCATTCTCATCAAAAAGTGATTTCAATTGAGTATAAATGTATAGAGATCGTAGATCTTCTATCTTGCAGTCAATATAACTAGATAAATAACCTTTGACCAAAAATCCACTCAGAACTTATGACAATGCATTATATGAAATAATTTGTTTTGCCTCTACAAATTCCATAGGCTTAGAAGTAATCATTAACCTTTCTACTGTCTTTGAAGTTGATGCCATTCCAGATGAAGAAGATTTGAAGTAGGATGTTCAAAGAAATACCTTGTTTCATGCACATTGCCCCGATTACCGGTTGAAATGCCCAAGTGCACACTAGTTCAACTTTATACAACCTTCAATTTAGCTTGATTACACAGATCACAAAGCAATTTCAGCAATTAACAACAAATAATTTTTCTCAGCTCAGCAAGTGCTTCAATTTCTTTCTCAAATGCGTTAGGGTAAAAATGACAAAGTAAAAAATTGCTTTTATCCTTTTTACTTATTGCATTAAATGATCGCCTGTTAGGGTCACTAACCCTAATTTCACCACTCAAGGAGAAAAATGGTTGATAACATATTGACAAAAAGTTACCAAAATTTCATGCTTCAAAGTTCTTTTACCGCTCATTTTTCTCAAGGGGTCCAGAGGTAATTTGACCATTAAGCTCCCCTTAGCCATATTAAAAAGGATTAAGTGAGTGGTGCTGGGTTCTCTTCACTGGGTGAAGGAACAATTTCTTCTCCAGGTGAGTCATCACTTTTCTTCTTCCAAATCCAATTCATTTCCTCTCCGGTTTCTTCAACATTAACTTTATTCTTTCCTTTCTGATCCTTAGAAAAATTGATCGGTTTGCTATTTCTCGATCTAAAGAAATTTTGCTAAGTGCCCCGATTTGTTACAGTGATAACAGGCCATACCGATTGATCTCCAAGGTCATGCATTTCCTCTTCCTATTCTTCTTCTGCAGTTCATAGCCACATGACCAAAGTTATTATAGATGGTGCAAATAAAATTTGTTACCTTTTCTATCTCAAATGGACTAAACCGGTTGCCATAGGATCTTTGCCAATTCAGGTTTACCCAGTTGTCAAAATTCCTCATCCGGTCACCATCTAGTCTTGGATGTATTTGCGGTACAAGATTGTTTGCTTTATATTTGCACTCAATAGATCTATGCCCACATATTCCACATGTGAAGCAACGACCTTCAAATTTGTTGGACACATACCTAGTATTAGTATTGTAACTTGCATTTCTATTAGGTTTGTCTCTACAAAAATTTGCAGTGTGACCATGTTTATGGCAAACAAAACAATCAAGTTTAATTACCTTCTTACCGGTAGGCTTATTGATCTTAGGAGCAGATTTTTTCTAAGGAATGTTGCTCTTTGTACCAAAGGATTCACCTTTTTTAGATGTGTGAAAACCAAGTCCAGAGATATCACCCTTCGTCGTTTGTGATTGAATTTGTTTTTCCAGCATGGTAGAACTTCTATTGAACTTCTCCAATTTCTCATTAGCTTCAGTAAGTTGTTTGGTGAGTTCTTCATTATGCTTGATAGGTTCTCTCTCAGAGAGGATGCAATATTAAGATCTAGTTGCAAGTTCTCCTTTTCTTCTCTTTCAGCAACCAAATGCTCATGCATAGTGACATTTTTCCACTTGATCTTGACAATCTCTTGATCTCTTTCCTTGATAAGATCTTCAACAGCTCTTCTGGCTTCCAGTTTCTGACTCACGTGGATAGTGAGACCTTCTATCTCTCTCCTTAGATTTAGTTTCTCACCATTTAAATTTTCAACTTCCTCTCCCAAAGCATCAATATTGGCTTCATCTGAAGAACTATTATTAGATATCTCTAACAGTTGTGCAATTATCTCTCTTCTTTTGACTTGTGAAGCTTTCAGTTTGACCCTAAGGTTTTCAAGCTCATTTCTGCTAGCTTCTAGCTCTCTAGCCATCTCGAAGTAGCTCATGTCCCACATGGTGGTTTCAAGGCTCCCTTCTAAGTGATTAGAGTTCAAAGAAGTTAGGCTCTGATACCAATTGATGGACTTGAAAAGAACTGAGAGGGGGGGGGGGTGAATTAGTGACACCAAAAATAAAACTACTTCAAACACTAACTGGTAGATGAACTTAACAAAAATTTTAAACACAATGCATGCAATCCAAAATGATATAAAAAAATCCACGAAAATTAAAGAATCCACCATAACACAAGTGTTTGTATGTGGAAAACCCAAATAGGTACAAACCACGATGAGATGGAACTCAGAAGTTAACTATCTGCAGTAATAGATAGCTAACCGGTTAAGGTCTACAAAGTGCTCTGCTAGGAGTAAATCTTGTTAGAGATCCCAAAGCTTCATTAGAAGCTTATAACCTATTAAAGGTAGTACCCTGTTAGGAGTAACCTTGATGGAGGATTTATGAATCCAAACTAATGGATCATCCCGTTAGAGGATTTATACAATGAAGCTTGTTAGAGCTTACCCGGTTGGGGATTTGACTCTACTGTATTTGTTAAAAAATAACATGATTGGTTTGATCTTTCTGAGTAGCACAATACTTGCTTGATCAGATCCTTCTAAACATATTCAATAGTGTCTTCTGCATACTCTGCAACTTAACTCTTTTGACCTTCGCACATAACATAATAGTTTCACTTTTTTTAAAAAAATAATTCATTGCGATGTCAATATATAGACCTTATGATTTCATGTTGACCTTAAGAAATCATAACACAATTTTCTAGGTGCAGTGTATTAGGACAAGTGATCATAACTCATCACAAAAAAAGATACCACCAAGCAGTCGGTGGGATAACTCATCACTATCTGTGGTAACTCATAACAAAATTACCAAATACTGGTTGGAACAATCAAATACTAGTATGAGTAAAATAGATGAACCGTTATCCTTGAATATCCTATCATGATCTCCGCTTGATCTCCATCTTGATCTCCATCTTGATCTTCATCTTGGTTCTGACTTAGTATAACCACAGGTTGTCTCTTATGGGCATATCGGTTATCACAAAGTACCGGTTAGAGATTAACCACTTAGTATACCGGTTGACAGTGTAAACAATTGAAGTTACTCCGGTAGTCAATATAATCATATGTGTGTGTTTGAGTGTTTCACCAATGACAACATATGATGAATACATTACAATCATAATCAAGCCAACAATTTTTCCCATATTGGGTTTTCCTTGTATAAACCGGTGTTATGTGATGTGCCTTTTGTGTGTGCTTGAATTTTGGTTTTCTTCTTATGTCACTGGCATCTCATCTTGGTCTTTGATACATTAACCAGTAATCACATTTAGGATTAAAGGGTTATGTTTGGAAACCACTAGTTCAACCCCCCCTCTTAGTGGCATCTTGTGTTCCACAGTTGGTATTAGAGCCTAGGTTCCCAGTTAGATAAGCTTTCTCTAGCATGGGTAGATTCTAGTTTGTGAACACAATGGTCAGTTTTGAGACAATCTCTATTCTAGTGTTTTGATGAGTCTAACTATTCTATTTTAATTTGTAGAATGGAAGTCTACCTATCCTCACTAGGGTATGATGTTTGGATGTCAATGGTTAATGGTCTCTCTAGACCTATCAGTCCTCCCATTGGTCCTGGAGCAAAAATAAGATCTATTTGTAATGTTGAAGCTATGAAGGCCATACTCAGTGGACTCTCTAGTGATGTTTCTTCACATGTGGATAAGTGCAAGTCTACAAAAATTTTGTGGGACAGATTGAAGAAGCTCTATGGTAATGATCCTACAACTGCTGAACCAGTTTGTGAGAGAAAGAATAGAACAAACACATGTGTAGATGATGGATCTAGGTCAACCAACTATTTCAACAATGATGAAGAGCAAACCCATCTCTTCATGTCTCAAGAGACACAAGGTGAGATGCACACATAAAAAAGGGATAACACAAATCAATCCAACTGACAAGATGTATTTGGTAGTGATGAATAAGATGAAGAAGAAGATGAAGCAAAAGTTAAATTTGAAGGTGAGCTGGCAAGTGCACTAGAAGAGCTGCAAAATGTTAGAAATTAGTTTATGAATTATAAAAAAGTTAGTTCATCAAGAATGCAACCAATTAAGAATCCGCCTTGAAGAGTCAAACAAAAACATCAACATATTGACCACTCAATTGGAAGAATAAAAATGAATGGTTGATGATTTGAAATCAACCTTGGATGCCAATGAGAGAAGATGCGAGGAGTTGCAACTAGAAGTGGAGACAAAGGAAAAATAATGTCAGACCCTAAAAGGTGAAATGAAGAATCTTAGAAAAGACCTTTAGAAGTGTCAAGATGAGCTCAAGGTGAGAATATAGTATGATGGCAGTACTAAAGCCTTGGATAAAATGCTGAACAAACAAAAACACTCCAAGGATAATGAAGGATTAGGATTTGATGCTGGTGAGTGCTCCACAAGCAAGGATGTCTCCAACAAAGAGATTTAGTTTGTCTCCTCAAGTGGAGATAAAAAAGGAAAGACCTTCATAGTCAGAGTTGCTCCTAGGAAGAAGGTTGATCTAACTACAATAGGTGAAGGCATGAAGATGAAGACCAACACTGCAAGGAAGAATACTGTTGATCCTAAAGGGAAAGGAAAGTTGATAGAAGATGGCTTCATAAAAAACAAGAGCATGAGAAAAGAACCTAGAAGACCTCTTGCCGATAGAAGACAAATAAATGCTAGTGCCCACAAGACAAAGCTAGTGTGGGAATAGAAGGGATCAAAAGAAAGGACTGCTATGACTAGACAACTCAAGATAAGTCTTCAGAGAAGTAGAAATGGAGAAGCCAAACTGGTAAGATCACCTCATGATTGGCAAAGTAAATTTACAAGTTATAAGCCCCCTTTCTCCAGCTACTGTCTTTCATGCAATGGTTATGGGCATAAAGCAGTTGAATGTAAAGTGAGGTCTAGGAATAGACAATGGGTTCTTCCTTTGAATAGCAATTTAGTTTCTAAAATATGTAATGCATATGGGCATAAGATGTTAGAATGTAGAAACATACATATGCCATCTCCTAGTTATTCAAGAATGAATTCTTTAGCCATTCCAAGAAAATGCAAATGTTAGATGTTATTAATGTAATGGATTTGGCCACAAAAGTCAAGAATGTAGAAAGAAGATAATCCATATATACGGTAGCCAATATAAAAATCATGCTCAATATGGAAATGGTTATAGAGCATATAAAAATCTAAGAGCTACATGGAACAAAAGGAGAAGTCTCCCTGCAAGATCAAGAAATCCACCAGTTCTAGTAGTTGGCCACAACAACATGATCAGAGGAAGATGATCAAACTAGTTTGATGATGATCAAACCAGTTTGATAGAAGGTGCTCCAATCATCCAGTTGCCATGAATGTGTTGGCCATTTGGTGGGTCAACACCTCCTATGGATTCATGACATAGCTTTCTCCCACCTCCCATGGATCCTTAACTATGGCTGCATGCCCATTCACTGACATTTCAAGCTTTTGGTGTAACGATAGCGGTGATTCCAAAAAATAGTATTAGAGTGCTAGGTCATGGGTTTGAATCCCTAGAGTTGCTCTTGGAATCCTCAGTAGTCATTGAGGGGGGCATTTTTGGCCATTTGGTGGGTCAAAGCCTCTTGTGGATTCGTGACATGGCTTTCTCCCACCTCCCATGGATCCTTAACTCTGGCTGTACACCTGTTTATTGATAGTTCAAGCTTTTGGTGTAATGACAACGGTGATTCCAAAAAAATGCAATGTGCTTCTTCAAAAATGTTCCTGGTCATGCTGCAAATCCATTTAGAGCAAAGGCCAATCAACAAAAGAAGACAAGACTTGCTCCCAAGACTGCAAATGTGAAAAGGAGTGAGACCAAGTAGGTATGGAGGAAGAAGCAAGAGAGTAGAACCATGGACCAACATTGTGCATTCAATCCATAGGTGATACCTCCTAATGTTTAAAGGAGATGAAAGACTCAAGGGGAGGTACATATTGATCATATCATTCACCCCCTAACATGAAAAGGACATATATAAGGACATCCACTGACCAGTATAAGGAAGAAGATGAGATGATAGTGTGTGTAGTTGTTGCCTTGGATACACATCTATATATGAGATATGGATTACTATTGTGTGTGTCATGGATGGCTAAACTACAAATTGGATTAGAGGCTCTTGACACAGGAAGATAGAGGCTAATGGAAGGAGTTCTAGTAGAGATATTAATCCGGTATAGTAAACCGGTATGTATAGTATGCTATCTATATGGATATTGATTGGTATTATAGGTTGTGTGAGTTAATGTATTCTTGGATCAATGTAGTGAATCCTATTGCTTGGATTGAGAAAATTATGCCTTGGGCAATATTGGAGCGGCACTGTGTGACATTGTGTTGGACCGGTAGCCGATCTTGTGTGCATGCATTATTTTTTACTTAACCGGTATGATAGTTGACATGATTGTGATGTAGTTTGGAATTGTGGCTATGTAAGATCATGTCACAAGGTGCAATGGATGTCATGGAGTTGGAAGATCATCTACAAATCATATATGCTCAACTCTATCAGTTTTACCATAATTAAGTGCAGATTGGGATCACAGTTTAGGACCCGACAAACAAAGAAGATTTGAGATCTATGGCTCAAGGGGAGTTCACAACCATATTTATTGATTGGTATCAGGCATGTTGGACACAGGGGGAGATCAAGTGTCTATTCTACTGCACTAGTAAGGTTGAAACCATGGGAAGTTCTCATCAATCCCCATTTGTGTCTATGCTACTACACTGGTAAGGTTGAAACCATGGGAAGTGCTCATCAATGCCTGTTTGTGATTTATTTTAGTGTCTATTCAATTTGTACTTAATTGAAATCACAATTGGATCACTGAGTGAAAGGAACACTAGACCGATATACAGGGAGAGTTGAAAAAGAGGGAGAGTTACTTGCACAGGGCAAGAGTATAAAAATTGGTATCAGACTGGTACATACATTTGATATCGTAGAACACACAAGTAATATCAAATTGGTATCAATGTCAACATCAAAAATTGCTATCAACAAATTTGTGAAAGAATAACTTGTTGCATATCAAAAAGGGAGAAGATGCAGTTTGACTGATAGGCAAGTGAAATTCACTGACACATGTTTCTACAATTAGTATCAGATTGGTATATACATTTGGTAGCAGAGAAATTTATGTCAGTTGGTGTTTGAGCCCTCTATCTCCAGTGTTGCATGGATGAGAGAATGCAGAGTATAGTGGTAAAAGAGGGAGAAGCACCCATAAGTAAGCTATGTCAGTACCCTTTATCATTGTGTCAAAGGGGGAGAGGAAATCTATAGTATACTAGATACTACATGTGTTGACATCAAGTATACCAAATACTACATGTGTTGACATCAATGCCAAAGGGGGAGATTCTTGGCATTATATTGTCATTGATGTCAACCGGTATAGTAGAGAAACCGATATGGGAGATAGTTGATATGTTTCCATTGATGTCAACTGGTATTATGGTCATTGGAGTCACTGATACACAAGTTAGTGTTGGAGACATAAGTCGAGATGTTGACTGATGAATAGGCATTGGAGATAATTGGAATTATGGCAATGCTAACTGATGAGTGATGTGTTGGCAGTTTGTAGTTGCCGACTTACAAGCATGTGACCAGTATGCAAGTAAGGTAGACCTAATGAAGAAGGACAGGGTACCAATATGAAGTTTGTTTGATGACACATAGTAGGACTCCCACTGGTAGTAGATGATGACACCAAATGAAGTAGAGACTGACAGAAAGGTGTGCTTCCTTAGTGAGTAAGGATGACATATGGGAAAAGATACTGGGTCAAATGTCAAGTTAAATATGTGTCTACTCAAACAAGGAAGTCACATTGGTGAAATGTTGGAAGCAGATTCAACACAAGAAATGATCATCGATTCCCACCAGTTATTGGCCAACAGGTGACAAAGACCTACCCTACTCATAAGTGGTCATATTGAGCTTATCTCTCAACATGCATGGAATGCATCATAACCCTCTAAGATAAGACATTCAGAGAATTTGAAGGTAGGTGATTGAAGACACATATCGGATGACCAAAGTGAAAAATCAGAAGCCTCCAACATATGAAACTAGAGATTTTCACTAGTTCAATAAGTGAGAGCATGATTAGCTACTTGGACAGAAGAGGAAGAATCAGTTGTGATAAGTTTGCCACTTTGGAAAACCGGTTGTGAGGAGAACTAGTCAGATAAAGAAGGATGCAAGTGGTTTAGCAGTTGAAAACATGGAGTTCCTAAGATTCATATGGAGATTGATGTTGTCACTAATGAAGACGGTTGAAGGATGATAACATGGAGTCATCAAGGGTGTCACTGGTGTGCAAGTAAGAGACCAAAGAGGCAAAGGTGAAAGGCTCTCACCTAATTAAGATATGCATGGTGACCCACTTTGGGTACATGTGGTGAATTGATATGGTTGGTGACTGACTAATATGATCCACCAATAGAAAAATAAAGTGCAGGCATGAATGTTAACCAGTAAGGTGAGATATACCAGTAGAGTATGTGAACCGGTAGGCTAGATGGACTGGTAGTATAGGGTGTACATTGGTTGTGTGGTTGGTTGGTGACTAAGCTTGAACTGACATGGTAAGTTGAGATGGATGTCGATAAAGATGACATGAGGACTCTAGGTGTCAAACGTAAAATGATGGATGAACCATGAGTCAGGAAGGTAGTTGGTGAGTTGTTCGACATTAAATGAAGAGCCCGAATATCACAGGTCGATTGTAGGGGTTTGCAACTCAAGACAAATCAGAGGAAAAATATCTGATTCATTGGCATCATGATAAATGCAGAGTTCCCAAATACATATCAGATTTGGAGTGTTAACCGAGAGTTCATTTAATATGATTGACAGATGTAGGTTGACGATCATTTTGTTGTGTTTGCTAAATATAGAAAATGTGATTTGGAAGAAAAGAGACATGGTGATGTTGTTTGGTTTGTGGTAGGTCATGAATCTCAGAGGTGAGATTAAATCTGATTTGATTCACCTCATGGTTGGTGAAGAGAACCCTAGCGTGCCAAGATTGAATTGATAATTTGGCAGGAATGCTCAAATATAAATATGTAGACCAATGATCATAGAGGATTGATGCTGCTAGATGATGAGGTGCCAGATATTGAAGAGTAGAGTGTGAGAGTGCAACAGAGAGCTAATCAGTCTAAGAGTTCACCGAAGATCAAAGTGACTGTGTGCTAGAAGGTAAACTGGTGAGAGTGTTTAACAGAGGGTTAAATCACTAAGGCCAAAGTAAACAGTAAGTTGCTAAAGATTGTAGCAGTCAAGTGAACCACTAGTGTTCCAATTGATAAGGAGGCAACAAAGTGTGAGGCAGTACAAAGTGAAAATCAGGAGAAGTTAGGTGACGCAGAGTGTGAGGCCCGACCTCGACTCAGTCTGACATTTTAGTGGTTTTTATGATGAGACTATTATGGATGCTTTATTTTTTATGCATTATGGATTTAGAACTTATATGATTCCATGATTTGGATAACATTGCTATATGTTGATGCTTTATTTATATGCTTTATGATATAGAACACTACATAATTTTTGAATAGGATGAATTTGCGATGATAAATGTCGTTATTGGAATTGCAGGACTTTATTATGATGAGAGAATCAGGATGTATGTTTTATGTATGGATCAAAATTAGGAGAATTATGATAATTGCATATGTGGAGTTATTGGGATATAAGATGTATTGACTTGTTTTAAATATATATTGAATGCAAAGTGTTTGATGTGTATTCTTATTCATGTATTTAATATTATTTGAGGTTATTTGATATTACTGATGTGTAATTGAGATGGGTAGGAATTTATCCATGTGACCATGGAAATATTATGGAGGACCAAACCTAGACCTATGTATGTTCGTAAAGCCAGGGTTTGTCTATTTGGAGAGACAACACCCCGTTTGTGTCGTATTTTATTCGTAATAGTAAATGATGCATCTGTGTTAAATGTTATTTAATTGATTTATGTAAATCTCACAAGAGACACGATTTCATGTATAATTTTGTAAAAAGTATTTTTCTTGTGTCACTTGACACATGTGGATTTATGTTTGAATTTTTAAATTTGTCTCTTGGTGGGAATTGTTTAACTATAACTTTTTCAATTAATGTAATGTGATTCCATGATTGACTTGGGAAAAGAATCTTTGGGATGGTCAACATAGGTTTGACCCGAAAATAAACTTCAGAGGGGTTAAAAAAGGGTTAAATGGACACCTAGGGGTAGTTTAATAGGGTTTCCTAAAGCCCATAAGGTATACCTAAGGGTTAGGGGTAATTTTAGGCAAGTCTCTACTCCCATGTGACCTTTTAGACACCCTAAAAATTGGCTTTTCTAAGTTGTGCGAAAATTGAAATTAGAAGGCTTGAGTTAAGTTGTTAACCTTCCTTTTTGAATGGGAGTTCCCTTTCCCATGTTTACCTTACCTTCCTTTTCAGTTTTAGAAACATGAGAGAAGTCCCTCTAGTGTCTTCTTAAGCAAGAAGGAGAGATTTTGTAGGTAATCACCCACTCTCCATTGTTGGAGACTATGCAGTTTTGAAAAGAATAGATTTGGTATAGAAGATTTGGCTAAGGATAGAGAAACAAAGATTGTGGAATTGGGTAGCTCATCCTCAAATTTCTAGCATACCTTTGGGGTAGTTTAAGGTTGGTTTTACCTCTCTCTTATAATGTTTTCTTAATGCATGATTGTTTTGAAAGAAAGGCCTGTGTAAAGACTTGTTTTTGTGCTTACATTTCTTGGTAATTTATTTGGTGTTTTATGCTTATGCAATGGTTGTATTTTGGGAGTAATCAAGACCTCCTACTCTTTGGAGAGAGGAGGGACTTGTGGGTGGTAGAAGTGATAGCCCTCGAGTGAGAGGCTCTCGATATGAGAGTGATCACAAGGGATTTTATGTGACCCTTGCTGCATGGCTTGTTTATGCATTGGGGGTCATAAGGAGGGAAATAAGGCATGAATGCCTTGGGGGGCATAAGGAATATGGGGTTGTGGTACTTGATGTTTTTGGTTTGCCATGAGGTGGCTATATGTTTTTCCATACTTGCAGTCTCCTCAGGGTACTTGGTCCACTAGCACCCTTGAAAGGACATCACCAATGTGTGGTGCAGTGTAGCCTGGGTTGGGATTGTGATTGAGTTTGTGTGTTCCCTTTGTCTACTTCATGTTTGCATGTGTGTTACCTGCCTAGGGCTTGTTTCTCTGAGCTCAGGGGTGGCTACCAGTTAGCCTAGGCTGGGAGGTGAGCACTCCATGGTCAAAGCCTTTGAGTTATTTGCAGGAAACTTGCTTGGAAGTAAAAGAAAAGGGACAAGCTAGAAGTTGCTGTTTCGTTCTTGATTTGCAAAAAATAGAATAAGAAAAGAGACGCTATATTCAGTTGCATATTTGTACACCAAAGTTGCATGTTGTATTTATTGAAAATAATGTATTATTTATTTAAAATTTCTTTTTCTAGAAAAGAAAGACTAAATGGGTGTTTTACCACTTGTATTATTGAAATATTGTATTCATAATATATCCTAAAGAAATTCTTCATTTCACTAAGTTATTATGGAAAGGCTGAAATGTTTATTTTTGGGTTGGGTTACCTATAGTTATTGGAACAATTGTTGCATTTCATGTTACTCTCAAAATAAAAGTTTGAATGTTTCTTTATGCATAATGAAATAATGGAAAGAACTGTAGAAGCAAGCTTGTATGTTAGTAGAAGAAAAATAAGTATTTTACCTCTATCAACTTAATGCCCAAGTGCATATTAAGGTTAAATAGATTTAACATGCAAATCTCTATAGCTAATTTAAATGCTTTTTAGATTAATAAAGTAGCAGGTTTTATTTATTTAAATCTATTTTTTTTAGATTTATCTGCAATAAATAAAGTCTATAGTTACCATGATCTTCTTTATAGATTTATGTTAATAAATTTTTAAACTTATAAAGTTGTTGTTAGGATTATTGAAATCTGTTAACTAATTAAATCGCAGAAAATAAACCTATGATTAAATAATTATCTCAGATTTTTAGTGAAAGGAATTTATTTATTTAAAAAATAAAAATAAAATAATATAGTGGCTAAATCTGATTATTTTAGAATAATCTGTTAAGAAGGTAAAAAAAAATAAAAATTGTATATAATGCAAAGTAGAGATAATCTTAAAATTTATTATGCATTCGGAATATAGACATATAAATAAATATATACATAAGCATGCATATATATATTTATTTATATTTGTATTAAAAAGACTTTTTTTGTTTTTACGTGTATCTGTGAATATATAAATATAATTATATATATATATATATATATATATATATATATATATATATATATATATATATATATATATATAGCTTTACACACACACACACACACACACATATATAATATATATATATTTTATAAAAAAAAATATAATAAATAAAATAAAAACAAACTAAAATTTGCTTTTAAAAAAAAAATAATTTAAATTTTTTTTTAGGGCTCGGCCCCTGCGGTCTTCCCCGCAGGGCGGCCCCTCCGCTCAGTGGGCATGGGCTCCCCAGTGGCGGCCGCAACCACCATTGTGGGCCGCAACCCACAGTGGAAGGCCTCGGCCTCCACTGTGGGTGGCGACCCACAGCGACGACGCCGCCATCCCTATGGGGAGCAAGCCCCCTTCGCCTGCCCTCTGTCAAAAAACGTCGCCGCCTCCCCATTCTGTTAACCCGGCCGAATCCACTATGGCCACCGCCCAAGCTAGCCCTGCAACAAAAAAAATATATAATGGAACCCTAGCCCGGTTAGGGCTAGGGTAAATAAGTAGAAAGAAATGTAGATTAAAAAAATAATAATAAAGGGGCATATATTTATATGCATATATTGAATTAGGGTATAATTAAAAAGGAAAGAGAAAATAAAAAGGGTTAGGGTTGCATGGAGATTGAATATATATATATATATATTATTATATATATATATATTATTATATATATATATATTATTATATATATATGCGTATATATATTGTATTATTACACACACACACACACACACACACACACACACACATATATATATGTATGTATGTATATATCATATTAGAATATTATTGCAAGGTTGTAAATAAATATATGAATGAATATATATATCTAATGATATATATAATTATAAAAGTGGAGATGATATGAAATAAATATTAATGGGATTAACGCTTACCCTTTTATAATAAAAGAAAAAGGTGATTAAGTATTAAATATTAAAAGGGATTAATATTATTCTTTATTTTTAGTTGAGATTATTGGGATGTCATAAAATAAATGATAACAGAGTTAATATTTAATTTATTGAGATAATGGAATTTAATTTTAACACAGTTATTATTTAATCGTGAGTCTAAAAGGGTTGAAATATTTATAAATTGAAAACTGTGGATTATTATAGACTTTTAATTAATTTAAATTTAGATGTTTGAAAATTAAACCCCTAGGGAATTTCAATCCTAAATGTCTCTTAATGGGTTAAAGGGTAAATTTTTTAACCCTCCAAGACATAGATGCATGTGATTAAACACAATAGGAAAATATGCATTTGCAATTATGATCGACCTTTTAGTTGACCTAGTTTAATTTACTACTTAAGTTTGACAAGTAAAATTGGAGGCACTCTTAAAACTAATCATTAGAACTCCGCTTTTATTTCAATACTTCTGGTTACTTGAGCTAGTTAACTCTAAACATAGTTAAGACAAAACATGATGTAGCATTTTATATTTGTCGATTTAATGCTTTTAAAAGTTATGTTTTAAAAAAATAAAATAAAATTATCCCGTTCTTGCCCTAAATTTTGGGCATGACAATTTGGTATCAGAGCAAGGTTTCCACACTAGGAACCTTACTCCACTTATGTTTCGCTTTAGATTATTTAATTTATTTTATTATACTGATTTTTATAGGATATTTAAATTTAATTAATTAAATATTTTTCTAAAAGAAATTAGTTATTTATTTTATTTTATTTTATTTTCCTCTTAGGATGCCTCTGACGAGGCGACAAGCTCACAAGCACGGAAGGGGTCCTAGGCGTGTGCGCATAGCACGCGAAGAGGTAGCTAGGGAGGAATCAGTTCCAGAAGAGAACCCAGAAGCACCTCCCGAACAACCAAATGATCCTAACCGAAACCTCTTAGAAGCAATCCAGAACCTAATTGGCATAGTTCAGGAAAGGATTCCAGCAGAGAACCCTCAGGTTAGAAATCAGGACTCTGGGAGTCATAGATCAGTTGAGAGGGAACGAAGTAGGAGCCCAGCTCCTATTCCTATAGAGAGTCAGGGTGGAAATG
Organism: Cryptomeria japonica; assembly: GCF_030272615.1. Lineage (NCBI taxonomy): Eukaryota > Viridiplantae > Streptophyta > Pinopsida > Cupressales > Cupressaceae > Cryptomeria > Cryptomeria japonica. The sequence continues at coordinate 410,772,121 of NC_081413.1, read as the reverse complement.
AGCCAGAGTCTGTGCACATACCAGGACCACCTCCAGTGGTGGAGCCAGTTTATTTTGAGAGAGCTCATCGGGATCCATTGGATCTTATCAGGGAGGTCATGCGCCTCCAGCCACCATCTTTTGGAGGTTCTATCGATGGGGTAGAAGCTGAGGCATGGCTTTTGAGCCTTGAGAGGTGCTTTGCGTTGCACTCTTATGAGAGCAACCTAAAAGAATGTGTCATAGTCCATCTGTTGAGAGGAACGACCTCCACATGGTGGAGACAGGAGGAGTATAAATGCAGATTAGTTCTTGATACTCTCACTTGGGAGATATTCACAGAGAGGTTCAGAGAGAGGTACCTATCAGAATATTTCAGACAACGTCGGATAGATGAGTTTCACGACCTCCAACAAAAGGGCTTATCAGTAACCCAATATGAGAGCAAATTCTTTGAGCTCTTGCCTTACGTGGATTATCTAAAGGATGAGAAACTTCTCATTAACCGCTTCATCAGAGGGTTAAATGTCGGTATAGCCAGGCCAGTGAGGATGTCCTCTCTAGAGAGCCTTTGGGTTGCCATGGAGAAGGCACTAATAGCCAAAGAAATTCAGGTTAGACCACAAGACACTAGGGATCAGTTTCAGAACCGCAACCCCACACCCCAGACCTATGGATTCCAAAAACCACATTGGAAGGGAAACAACTGAAACTCTCAGGGGTTCTCCAAACCCCCTCCTCCACAACAGACACAATAGAACCAGAGGTAGAAGCCTCCACAGTATCAGCAGGGCACCAAGCCCAAGCAGTGGCAGTCTCAGGGTTAGAGGTGAGATCAGAGAGCGCAGGTGCCTTACACACCTCCGGTAAGGATTCAGCAGTCCTCCAGGGGTAGGTACAGTAGATCTAGCAAGACAGGAGGGCATGCTTTCTCTAGGCCCCAGGGTACCCAATTTCAGGCATGGGGTGCTTGCTTTACATGTGGAGCCATGGGGCATATGGTGAGGGATTTCCCTTAGGGTCAGATGGTAGGGAATCAGCAGATGGCCACTTCAGAGCTGATAGTTGGTGATATGGGCAGGTCCGATAAAGTATTCACAGTGGTTGACAACTGCCAGGCTGAGCATCAGGCCACGGTCATCGAGGCTGTAGGTATGATCAAAGGTAACAATGTATCTATTTTGTTTGATTCAAGAGCTACTGACTCCTTTATATCTTTATTGGTTGTGGAGCATTGTGGGCTAGTGGCAACTAGACAGGGTGTCAGTTGGGAAGTGGAATTAGCTTCAGGGCCTAGAGTGTCAGTGGAATCAGAGGTTAGGGCATGTCAGTTGCAGATTGGCAAGACCACCACATTAGTAGACCTTAGAGTGACACCAATTGGATCTTATGGTATTGTACTTGGCATGGATTGGCTTTATGCCCACAGAGCCAAGATGGATTGCCACCTGAAAAGGATCGAGTGTGAGGATGATCATGGTTCACTCATAGTTATCATCGGGATTCAGAGACTCGTGTCTCTTCGTATGATCTCCGCAATGCAGCTTAAGTGGAGCATGCAAAAGGGATGTCAGTTTTTTGCTATCACTATCAGTGACAGAGGAGAAGAGGAAGAAAAGGAAACATCACTTGATGACCATCCTATCCTTAAGGGATATTCAGATGTGTTCCCTTCAGAGCTACTTGGAATGCCGCCCTGTAGAGAGATTGACTTTCATATAGACCTTGTACTAGGAGCTGAGCCAGTTTCCAAAGCACCTTATAGGATGACCACAAACGAGCTTAATGAGCTCAAAATACAGCTTGAGGAACTCCTTGAGAAGGGTCATATTCATCCTAGCGTATCCCCTTGGGGTGCACCAGTCATCTTTGTTAAGAAGAAGGATGGATCTCTCCGATTGTGTATGGATTATTGGCAGTTAAATAAAGTAACCATCAATAATCGATATCCTTTGCCTAGAATTGATGATTTATTCGACCAACTTCAGGGTGCCAAAGTCTTTTCCAAAATTGATATGAAGTTAGGGTACCATCAGCTGAGAATAGTGGAAAGTGATATCCACAAGACCGCATTTCGCACTAGATATGGTCACTATGAGTTCACCGTGGTTCCATTCGGTCTTACGAATGCCCTAGCTATTTTTATGAGCCTCATGAATGGGGTATTCCGTACATTTCTGGACCATTTTGTAATTGTGTTCCTCAATGATATACTGATATATTCTTGGAATGAGAAGGAGCATGAGGAGCACTTGAAATAGGTATTGCAGTGTTTGCAGGATAACCAGTTATTTGGCAGTTTGTCAAAGTGTGCTTTCTTTCGATCAGAGGTCAAGTACCTTGGGCACGTTATTTCTAGTGATGGGATCTTAGTTGACCCATCAAAGATCAGGGCTATTATGGATTGGCTAGCGCCAACCAGTGTGATAGAGGTTAGGAGCTTCATGGGCTTAGTAGGTTATTAGCAACATTTTGTTGAGGGATTCTCCAGAGTCGCACATCCTATTACTTCTCTTTAGCGTAAAGGGAAGAAATTTGAGTGGATAGAGAAGTGAGAGAAGGCCTTTAAGGAACTCAAGAAGGCACTTACTAGCGCTCCTACTCTTGGTGTAATAGATCCGTCAGCTGACTTCATGGTTTGTACAAATGTTTCACTAGAGGGTTTAAGAGCAGTCCTTATGCAGGATGGTAGGGCTATAGCTTTCGAGTCTAGGAAACTTAAGACTCATGAACTTAATTATCCTACTCATGACCTTGAGCTCGTAGCAGTGGTGCATGCACTTGTGAGGTGGAGACACTTCCTTTTGGGTCATCACTTCGAGCTGCATTCAGATCATCAGAGTCTTTGTCATACAACCTGCATGGGTAGTCTTGAATAAGGAATATTTCAAAGGATCAAATTTATGAGATTTGTTTGGTGATTAAGCTTATAATATTTAATTTTTTTGTGATGTAAAACTAATGGCTAAACATGCATGTTGTATTGGAGTATAACCAAGCTCATGTTCTTTTGGAAGTATGTGTTCCTATGGCTGTCATTTATTTGAAACTTGTTGTTTTGAATAGATGTTGGTATGAAAGTCTATGGTACAAAGATGAAGTCTATAGTGAAAAGATATCTTGTCGTATTGGTGTTGTAATTATTCTATTTATTGTTCTAGAAGTGTTCAGGTCTATAAATTTTTATTGGTGTTTGGTGTTGTTATCTTCATTGGCAATGTTTTGGCATTATGGATACGAAAGTTTTGTGGTTAAAACATTTCTTTGTGTTCTCTAGATGTTGTGGCATGTTTCATAGGTAGACTGGATATTTAGTGTTAATCCCATCTTTTGGTTTGGATATGATTTGTGGGAGATAAGTCAATGTGTTATGGGTCTCACCATATCATGTGGAGATCCAGATAAGAGTAATTTTTATAAGAGAATATGTTTTGGCCCATTGATTGTCTATATGGACACATTATGCTGTGGGTAATGTTTTGGTGTTTGCGGATTGATGGATTGGACTTAGGAAGATGTATTTTTGTCTTTTCTTTCTCCTAGAGTGGATCAACATGTGTATTTTTGGTTTGAAAATTTTAATTTTTTCTTTTGGCCAACATGGTTCAAGCCTTGATTAATCTTGTATATAAATAATGTATGTGATTTTGTTGTGTGGTATGAAAGAGGGGGTGATGTGTAAATAGACAACAAAATTTACTAAAGAACGAAGAGGAAGAGTTGCATTCAAATGATATGCAAGTTGTTTGAGGTTGTGGAAAAAATATAAGACCGTGTGTTGATCTTAGTTGTTTGATGTAGATTTCAACTTGACAACTTCATGATCAGGAGATCCTTCTTTTCAAATAATTTTTTTGTATCTTTCTCTATTGTAGTTAGCATTAGGTTTGCAAGTCATTTTTTTTAACTTGCCCCAAGAGGAGTTAGCCTTGGTCAGCAAGTCTAGAGTAGTGAGGTATTTCAATGTAGTCTAATATACATAGTGGATATATTTTTTGAGTAGATGCTCACCGTGGGTTTTCTATGTACAAAATTTTGGTGTTGATGTGTTGATTATGTGTTGCTAGTTAACTGATCAAGTGCTGTGAGTTAATGCATTAATTTTAATTTAGATCGATTCACCCAACCTCTTAGTCCTACCTTGGGTTCAACAATTGGTATTAGAGCAAGGTTCCTCTTGAGTAAGATTAATTGCTTGAGGTAGATCTGGTATGGCCTAGGACTTGCATTTCAAAGTTCCAATATCCAATGACAAACATTTTGTACTGGAAGGAGAGATTGAAAGCATAGTTGGAGAAATTACATAATGGAATATGGGACATCATTTGAATTGGATATACACCTACACAAGACTTCCATATGCCACAAAATATTTCTCAAAGTGGGTGGAAGCAATTCCATTTATGTCATTGAAAACAAATTACCAAGTTCTTGTTTAACTACATCATATGATGGTATGGAGTACCCCTATCCATCGTTATAGATAACTCTCACCCTTTCAAGAACCAAGATGTCTGTGAACTCTATGAAAAATCCATATCCAACATCACTTCACTATACCCTATTATCCATAGAGAAATGGTCTTGAGTTGAGGCCACAAACAAAACCATCTTAAAGATCCTAAATAATGTTGTCAATGATAATAGCCATGATTGGCATCTCCAACTGAATCCCACCTTATGACGTTATCGAACTTGCATCGACATCCCTACTAGTGTCATGCCGTTTTCACTTGTGTATGGATTTGAAGCTATTCTACTGATTGAGGTTAAGTTACCATCACTTAGAGTATCATTACATAATCTAATTTTAGATGAAGATTATTGAGTGACAAGATTGCATGAGCTAGAATTATTTGATGAGAAACACAAAAATGCATTGAATCATCTTCAAGAATACCAAAATCATGTATATCGAAGATATAATAGGAGAGTTATTGTTCACTTATCTAAGATAGGATACTTGGTCCTCAAGGAAAATCAAAGGAACTTTTCAATAAGAGAGAGGCTAGAAAATTTTGGGCCAAACTGGTTGGGTCCATACATCATCACACCAACATATTGAAATAGTGCATATCAACTGTCAATTGAAGAAGGTGAACCATTTCTAGATCCTATCAACAATATGCATCTTAATAAGTTTTGCACTTGATTACTAGATAATCCCTTCAAAAACCCAAAAAAAGAGAAAATAAAAAAAAAATCAAAAAGAATAAAAAAATCATAGAATACAAAAATATGCATCTTAAAAAGTTTTGCACTTGATCACTAGGTAATCCCTTCAAAAATACAAAAAATGAGAAAATAAAAAAATATCTAAAAGAACAAAAAAATCATAAAATACAAATATATGCATCTTAAATAATTCTGCACTTGATCACTAGATAATCCCTTAACAAATCCAAAAAAATCCAAAATAAAAAAAATGTCAAAAAGAACGAAAAAATCATAAAAGACAAAAGTCACCTTGATGAAAACTTGGTAAATAGGCATCTTGAGTGATCACCAAAAAATATTTTTTTTTAACAAAATAATAAAGAGAAATAATTCACCCTATAGTGAAAACTTGACAAATAGGCGCTTTAGGTAAGTACCATGATGAAAACCATGAAAATGAGTGCCATGTATAAAAGATTAGAACTTCACCATGTATTAGCATTCTATCTAGTTAAGTTTCAAACCATTTTCCATTGGCTTTCATCCCCTCCTCAATAATTAGCCTTGTTGACACAACTCTCATGGTCTGGAATTCATTGGTATTATGTGTCATTATCTCCTATTCACAATAAGTCAGTCCATCACCCCATTTCTAAACTACATAATTCTAGGCTGTATTGGAGGAAAATTTCCAAATTAAATAGAGTCCAAAAAAAACCATAAAAATTAAATAAACCTAAAAAATCTATAAAATTATGAAGTCTTGTAAAAATTCATAAAAATCAAATAAAGTCCTTAAAAAATCCATAAAAATCAAATAATGTTTTGAAAAAATCATAAAAATTACGTAGTGTCATGAAGAAAATCCTAAAAATTGAAAAATTTCTTCAACAAATACCTAAAAATCAAATAACCAATCATGAAAATTCAAAGCAATAAATCATCCCTTGCAAAAATAAACATATAAGTAGATGCACAACAAATATAAGCATCAAGTTGACCAAATCATGCAATAGAAGGCAACCAATCAATCAACTTTGCAATCAAATTGTTCATATGTGTAATCAATCGAACCAATAAATCCCTACCTATCATCTATTAATTTTTATTACATAGGGAGAGGTACGCTAAAAGATAGGTAGATTGGTCTCATATGGGGCATTACATCTCTAGAACCAAAGATCATTATCACCATCACACAACCAATCAATAACAACAAAGATTAGTATGGCTATTGAATCGTTTGGTTAAGTTAGTCTTATCTTTTATTGATTTAACTCTAATTATGTTCCTATGCTATTCAATGATGTCCACAAGTCACTGGAGGAGCCAAGATGGTTCATAATCTCATTTTTCTCTATATGTTGTCTATCGTGTGTTTTCATGAAGCTCTGGGGAAAAGGAATTTTGAATGTATGTGTTGGCACGTTCATTTGGCAAGGATCTTATGTAGAAATGAAGTTTTAGGTCACTATTCTTGTGTTTGTCACACATACGTCAACCCTCAACACACAAACCCTAGAATGGATGGAAACACTCCTTGTTTGCAATATATCTGTTAATCGCAATGTGAAGGAATTTTCACCATTGTTCTTGATACCTTTGGTGAAAACACTTTCATTCGTCATATAATAAGGCTCAATGATGATATTGTTTCACACAATAAAAAAGAACAAAAAGGATTAAAAAACAATTTAGTCAATCGTTTCTATACTATGATCATTCGTCATTTTCATTCACTAATTCATTCTCCTACTTAATCATTCTTTGGCGAGTCCACATAGTCATTTTTATCTATTATTCGGACACTAAAAAACAAGGGTATCGTATATATATAAACTTGTTAGAATATAAGAACATCACATACCATCATAATGATACATATATCATATCATTTGCACTATATATCATTGCCTCATCATATATAGAAAAAGAAACAAAAAAAGACACCATTATGCATATAGAATCATAATAGTACATAATATCCATTAAGTATCCATACATATGCATCCATAAAGATATCATTATATTTAGGACATGCATTATATTAAACATCCACATAATCATCTGCATCAGTAAATACATCCAAGACATACATCATCTTGAAAATAGACTGCATGTCACATAGAACCATAAACATGTACATACATTATAAGAGAATACATCCATCATATGAATTCATTATAACACATGAAAAATATCATACGAGTGTCGTAAAACACCCATTGCATAATAAGAATCATGACATCAAATAGAAACCAACATGCATATAGAATAATGAGACATAATATAAGTATCGTTAACAAAATTGCATATCATGTATATCTTAAAAAATAATAAGTGCCTGAGTACAATGTCATAATGTCTCTCTGAAAGTACAAAATAAGGCCTGTAGGATCAATCAAAAATATTCAAGTTTCTATAAAATAAAGAGGTATTACCACCTCTATATGAACCAATAGGCCTATCAAGTATAGCCCGAGTGGAATGGCCAACCCCACCCTGTCCTATAGAAGGTGATTTAGGAGGACCCATCACACCATTACTGCTAGCTGTATCTCTAGACTATGACTTTCTCTGACATTGGTTGGCTTTGTAGCTAGGTACCCTCTAACCAACATGCACAACACTCTCATATATCTGTCTCCATTAAGAAACCTCATATCTAGACTCAACAAGTCGATCAACCATACCCCTGACATTGATAGACGTCCCCTGCCCGTGGAGCCCTACCTATAGTTGCATCACACTCAACCATATGTAGTCCATCTTAGAAATAAGTGTGTCCCACTTTGCAATTTGAGCCTCTTGTTCTTGCATAAATAAGGATTTGTTAGTCACTCTGGCTACCTCTAGTTACTCTATCTATGCCTAAAACTTTGCGATAAGCTCTCCTACATCCGTACCTATATTCTCAGTGCACCTAGATCAGGGATGTCTACCACATCAACTCTCATAGCCACATCTTGCATTTTATAATCCCCAACAACCACATCCTCTATCTCATCACCCTCATTCCTCTCATCATCCTCATCCTCATCGTCAACCTCTTCCTTTGAATCATAAATATGAAAATCATTGTTGTCAAACTCCTCGCCCTTAGTATCCTTGAGGTCAACAATAGGTACATCAACTATGGTTGGGGATAACCCTCCTATATCTCCTTCTACATAATTGATAGCTCCACCATCCTCCCCACACATCCACCATCTTCACCATATCCATTCCTATCATCTCCATCTCCATCATCCCCCCTTCTCCCTCTTTCTCTCCTTTGACCTCTTAGTCTGGCTTGACCCCTACCTCTACCTTGATATTGTTCTCTACCTCATCCTTGACCTCTATTAGCTCTATATCAATGACCCATGGCAATAGGAATAGGAAGAGTTTGATATATAAGTGGGGTTGGCTTGTGAATAGTCTACCATGCATCATACTATGGAGTAGTCCCAACATCCACAATATTTGAACTCCAGTTCCACTATACAGACCTACGACTCTCATAGTCTACATAGGCTACCTATGGACTTATACAAGGGCCCAAATCGCTGAACTCATGAGTGGTATTCATAAAATAAATTATTCCATCTAATTGACAATAGGGTAGGTGCTCAATAATGTCATCGCACCCTAGACAATCCCTATAGGGTCTGCATATAAATGTTGCAAGATGTCTAACTAATGCCTCCAATACAATATGCAGCCCCACCTACCCCTATGTCATGATCCCTGTTTAGATATATACATATGGTAGATGTGGTTCAATATGTCTTTGAATAATAGATCTGCACACTACAATATCTTCCTAAGCCAAAATCTGAAGTAGAGGGATCCCATAGTTGAGAGACTCAACACTCAAATATGCAACTGTGTGTACCTAATATTAGATCATACCTAAAACACGTGGTCCTCATGTATACACTAGACTATCATAGATCATACCCTCAAGAACCTATCCCCATCCCATGAGAAATCCATGATACTGCCTATTTGGAGCCAATATGCGAGCAACCATATCTCCAAGAATGTAGTGTATTGATCATAAAGATGAAAAAAAGTCTCCCACTGGATCTCCTAGTAGTCATTGATGCCTAGCTCAATTCGATCTAACTCAAACAACCTGCAAAGAGATAAAATTTTAGGGTATGAGTCATATACGACCCTCTCACTATGAATACGAATCAAAAGGATGCACCAGACATCCTCAAGCATAATTGATGCATCTCTAGTTGAGAGGTGGAAGGAACACATCTTCAAGCGGTACTGCTCAACAAGCACAATGATAAATTCACAGTTTTCCCTAATCTCAGGCATATAGCACACATGATGCAAGCCAAGGACTTGTAAGTTTTTGGAATCAATGACACTGAGAGGGGGGATGAATCAATATTCTGGAATTTTTAACTTTGACAATTTGTTCATTAAACCACCTAATGCATATGACAAAAATTAAAGGGCAGAAACATAAAGAAAAGATAAATAAGACCATAACACCAATATTTTTATGTGGAAACTCGATTAAGGGAAAAAAGACAGCGGGATTCTAACCCAATATTAATATACTTTGCTAAAATTATAGCAATATTACATAAGGGGAATGCACATGCATTCAGGCACACTGCCTAGAGCTCACTACTCAAAATATAAAAAATGGCCTACAACCCAAAAGTCTCACTACCTTACAAATGTTTGTAAGAGATTGAAATGTGTTTTGAACTATGAAGTAGCATCGACAAATGCCTAAATATAGTTCCAGTTAAGTACAAAACATATTCTTACTCTACTACACAATATTGCTTTGTTATGATATTCTGCAACATACTGAAGCACCAATCCTCACCTTTCACACGTGAAACTACACACAATCTATCATACACTTATCCCACATAGTCATCCAATACTAAAATGATCAAATAGTGGTAGGTTGGTTCATGAGAATTATATGTTAAGAACTGATTTAGTACAATACTAGAGTAACGAACAAGAGCTTGGGAGACAAATGACAATTCTAAGAAATGATCTGACTATTGCAAGTGAGTATAAAGAAAAAATCAAGATTAGTTCAACACAACTTTATGAATTATCAAAGAGACAAAGGCAGAATGGCGATTCTAGTGGACTTGGATTTGAACAAGGACAGAGTTTTGGTATTGCAAATGAAGATCAAAACCATAAGGCATCGTCGGTAAGGCACTTTAATGATTATAAATTTAATGGTAGATGTTTTGTTTGTAATAAATTTGGTCACATGTCTCGGTAATGTAGAAATATAGCAAATCAGAACCCTGATTCTGCTCCCGGTCAATGTTCTAAATGTAATAACTATGGTCATAAGACAAAAGATTGTAGAATGAATGTAAAATGTTATGTATGTGGAAAATTTGGACATATGGCTAATTGGTGCAGGTCAAGCAATTACACTAGTTTCAGCAAACCAATTCAAAAGAACAATGTTACATGTTATGCATGTAATGAGGTTGGACATATTGCTAAATTCTGTAGAAGCAGAAATCCACCGGTTGGTAATGGAGGATCAAATGAGAAAGGGAAAGAAAAGGTTAATGAAATCCAGCAAGATCATACCCAAAGATGGGTTAAGAAGTTAGAAGATAAATTTGCAGATGGTAATGCACTAGTTACTTATCCAACAAAGGAGGTTTCTCCTACACCGACAAGTAGCTCAACTGGTAATTGAGGCAGATGCCTCAGGGGTAGGCAAAATCCATGAAGATGTTGCATATGCCTCGGGAAGAGGTTCTAGAAGATGTTCTAGACATTGGAGATGCTTATCCGACGTGGAAATGTTTGTTCAAGATCCAATATCTTTCATCGGAAGTCATTTATGTCATTAAAAGATTAGGGATTTTTTTGAAGGATACAAGGTTGAATCTAATTAATTTTTTATCACCTTGCATTCAGAGAGATTTAGAGCGATTAAGGGAGATTCAGTGTGATCATATATCTTCTTGAGTGATTTCACCAATGATTGGAAGAGGTATTTAGGGTATTTAACCGATATCAATTCATAGGTATTTATCTTCAATCATGGAAGTGGGATCATCATTTGTACCTATCTTTGTTGTAAATTCAACTATTGTTGAGGTCAAGGACCGTCCTGAGCCGATTTTCAAGCAATATCCACATGTGGCTACCTTGGATGATTCAGTTGGAGCTTTTTCCTGTGCCCCAGAAGGAGTCATGTATGTCAAAGATGTAAGAGCTTACATCCACTATCATATTGAGGATTTGGGAGTGATTGATATCAAGAGAATGTACATGAATGAGCTAATGGGAGATTTTGGAAAGATTAAATCTGAATACTAACATATTGTTGATCTAGGGTTTACCAGCATTCTGGATATTTTGGAATTTGAAGATGAAATTGTTAGGTATGTTTTGAGAAGAGCGCATGGAGATTTTATCTAGTTAGATAGACCATATAAGATGAAAAAGGAGGCCATCAGGGCAATCACCGATTCACCATAGGTTGGACAATGTCCAAAGAAGAAAATTTCAAATGACCAGGTTAACAAGATTACCGACGCAACATCAAACAGGTGGTCAATGAGAATCAATACTATCACTGATATAGATATTAGATTCAGAAGCATGGTCATCGGTTACAAGGTAACACAATCAAACCGACTGAATTCTATTTCTAACTCTTGTATTTATGTAGCTTATACAATGATGAGGGAGAATGAGAAGATAGATCTATGTGGTTGGATGTTAGATGAACTATTGATCAAACTAGGAAAGATTAAAGGAGAAAAGAAAGGGACTTTCCGGTATGGTAACCTAATTGTCTATTTAATGCTATTTTTCATCAATGAGACTCCCGGTTTTGGGAAGAGACAATGGGAATTTGATATCCCATTAGGGAGGAAATTAAAAAAATCTATTGATACATTGGGTAGTTAGAGAGATGACAAAGTATGGGGATATTGTAAAGCATTTCAAAAGGCTATGAATTCTAGGATGAGGGTTCCTAAGCACATTGTTGAGAAATACTCAACTGACATATGCTTCATGGTTAAGAAAGATGAAACACTCATGGAAGAGGTCAAACCTTGGAAGATCTGGATTGAAGAGATGGGTTATGAAATTGATGCTTAGATTCTTGATGCTTAAGCACATATGTTAATTGATGCATCGATAGATGAAACTGTAAAAACCATTGGCACTACTAAGTAGAAGACAAAAGAGGTTGAAACTGAGTTCAACCAAAAGAAGAGAGAGAAGTAAGAAGGAAAGGCAAGTAAGTTTGTTGAAAAGGTTTCTCAGGACATCAAAGCATTGATTGATTCTGTCACAGAGAGTGGCAAGAAGAGAAAAGAACTAGAAATATTCATCAAGCCTATTGCAGTAGAGTCTACATTTGAAGATGAAACACCCCTGGCATTTAAAAGGGTAATAAGGAATAAAACTAAAGAAATTAAGGTAGAGGCTAAGAAGAAACCAATTAGGAAAGTCACTATTAGGGTACCGACACAGAAGAAAGCACCTAAAGTAACATCTTCATCTCATCCGATACTGGAAGGAGGAAGAAGAAGGATGACATTGATCTAGAAATTGAATCTGGTAATGTAATTATCATTCCACCAAAGACTTGTGCAGAGTTAGTTGATGAGATTACTAAAGATGGTGTGTTAAAGAATATACAGTTTTATTATGAAACATTTAGAGGATGATGAACAAAGAGAAGTAGAGGAAGCAATTTTGTTATATGTGGATATTTATAAGAAAGACTTGATATAAATTGAAAACTAAATATCGACATAGTTGTATGATATGTTAGATGCTAGAATACTATCAACAATGAAAGAGGACAAGTATATAAAGATACAAGAGTTGTTATCTATTTGTGTTTCTATTGCTCCAGAGGAGATGAATAAGACACTTGAAGTTGTAGATAGGAAAATGTTTAACAACAAGCATAGAATAATCAGTCTTATGTTAGGAAGGGTAAATGAGATAATCAAAGAGACCCAAAAGGCATGGGTTAAGATCTTTGAAGAGAACTGTAGTTTTTTATACTTCATCAAAATCTAAGACAGATAGTGTAGACATCTTGGTTGAAGGGAAGGGAAAAGGTATTATGGGTACTTCACCCTCAATTTTGAAAAACATTAAGATAGTGGAAATTGAGCCCCTGGTAGATACAAATGTATAGACAAATGTTGAGATACCAGTAGATATAGAGAGTGTATAGGTTGATAATGTAAATGATACTAATGTTGAGGAGAACATTCCTCCAGATACAAGTGGACAAGATGAGGTTACAGTTCCTAGGGAGGAACCGATAGTTACTGAGACTGCACCAAGTGGCAAAGCCACCGATGCAAGTGAGGAAACTATAAAGGTTAAATCATCAAAGGAGAAGAAAGAGAAATACGGCAGGGATCCGGTAGTGAGTCCATCATTGTTGTCAATTGACACCTTGCAGGTTGAAAATAAAAGCATAACTGAGATGAGTTCTACTGAACTCATGATGATGCTACACAAAAAATGTTGAAGGAGAGATCTATGGATAAAGGTGTTATTGATCAGTCTATCACTGTTTTGCATAGACTAGTCCCGACGTGCAAGTTTGGGAATGAAGAAAGCCCATATAGAAAGCTTAAGATAATCACATAACACATTTCAAAGGATTTCCAATCCTTGCAACAAAATTCAAACTGGATAGCACTGGAGATCAGGTTCACACAGGCAAAAAGAGCTACATTTGATCAAGTGATTGAGACTGAAAGGAAGAAAATTAATTATAATTTAAAATTAATAGATAATTCTTTAAAGAAGTGTAAAAATATTTACAGAGTATGTTGTAACACAGATTTACTTACAGTTAATTTGGATAAGAGGATTAAGCAATCTCAGGAGAAAATTGCAAGTATAGCCAATTCTTTTGACGGATTAAATTTATTGACTACATCCATTGATGGTCAGATTTTGGTTTTGGAAGCCCAAGTTTCTGCTCTTGAGAAAGAAAAAGAAAAAATCATAAGAAGAGCCAGAAGTCTTAAAGGTCTGGTGAGTCCCCGTTTGGATTCACTTAGTGTACATAAGAAGGAGTGTATAGATATGGTTGGTAAGCCCACACCAATAGAGTTAAATGAGAAAGAGTCATTTGCCCATATGCTAAATGGACTTGTATCTATTTCTAGCACTTTCAAATATGGTTGGGATACTTATCTAGGGCTTTTGGAGAAGGCCTATCCAAAAAATTTCAAAGATATTAAGCTCTGGTAAGGTATTTTTGGGATATTCATTGTACAGTATCTTTCATTCTTCGTCCCGGTTTTGGATTTTTGGTATTCTTTTTCAGAATATTGATGGTATTGATGTCAAAGGGAGAGTGATATAGATGTGAAAAATAAAAGAGGGAGTTATATATATTAGGGGGAGTATAGATGAAAACTATAGAAGTACATAGTAGTTTGTATTGATGGATATTCAGCTCAAGGGGAGCAGGTTCAAGATGAAATCGATAGTTGGAAAACATGACCATTTTTCACATGAGTGTTTCCATCAATGCCAAAGGGGGAGATTGTTGGAAATTGACACTCAATTGGTTGGTTTCACTATGTTGTCATTGATGGCAACATGGTAATTTATTCTGACTTCATATTTTGGTTAATTGTGTATTGGTAGGCGCTTCACAGACACTTCACCAACACCAACACCGACACCGACAGGTTGGAAGGAATTCTTTGTTTACCAGCAATTCAGGCCAACATGGTTTAGAATCAGGTTATTGGTATTGGAGGCCGACATCTTTTGGATCCAGCATCGACAATTGTTTTGATATTCAGGTATTTATGTTATCTAGCCGACATGTATATTCATATTGTAAATATCTTTGTAAGACGACATAAGGAATGATAAATTGTAAAGGGTATATAGGTCAGTTGATTAGATTATTTTGATATATCACATGAATATGTATTAGGAAGGAAATATTGAGGGAAATATTTATGTAAGGGGTATTTCGGTAAAGGGTTTAGGGTTTTACACCAGAATAAAAAGAGCTTAATGGGAACTATATTCAGGCATAAAAGATGTTATCTTTGTAGTTCAATAATTTCTTTGGATTGTAGTCTAGATTTGTATGTAGTCAGTGAGGCTCATTTTTGTGATTGAGCACTGTGCTCTAGGCTATAAGACTTCCTGCAAGGGCATGCCCCTATATTTTGTAATATCTCTTCATATGGACAGTGAATTGATATTGTGGGTCACAAATCCCATTGTGGTTTTTCCTCTTTGAGGTTTTCCACATATAATTCTATGTGTTATGATATCCATTTGTGTGATTGTCTTATTGGTTGCTTTACTTCTTTCAATTCTATATGTATCGGTATGCCGGTTGGTGTATGCATGTTTTAATAAGGTTAAAGTTGATCATTCTGGTAGAACACTGATTCACACCCCCTCTTAGTGTTATTGGATTCCAGCATAAACCTAGAATAAGTTAAATTGCATATCCACAACACATCTCTTAGATCCACAAATAAAAATATTCAACCAAAATACTATACACTTGGCCGAATACCCCGTTCATCTTACCGGACCTTAGAAGACTCAAGCAATGTTTACTCAATCTTCTGGAATGATGAAATTATAAAGTGTGGATGCCAATTTAAATATGAGTTACCATCAATAAGGACATCTCAACATACCTTCAGTGTCTCTTGCCAACAATCTCCCCCTTTGGCATTGATGGCAACACTTAGTGAAATATGACTACATGTTAGATCAAAACCAAAATATATACACTAAAATTAAAAATGTAATCACGAGATTCAAAAGAATCAAAGAATCAAATAATTAAGGAAATCCCCCTTAGATCAACATTTTTCACTCCTATACACTCCCCCTTTGACATAAATGACAAAGGTAAGATACCAGAAATCAAGAGTTGAGGCGAGAAATATTGTACAATCTTCACAAAAAAATGGAAATAACTGCATACATATTCTTCAAAGAGTCCAAGTGACTATTCCAACCCTTTTAGAGATTCTTAAAAACTTTTATAAATCCATTAAGAAGATAAGACTGTGCTTCTGCGGTCTTGAGACTATCTGGATCACCTATCTTGAGAGCACTCTAAGAATCTTGGAGAACATTGAACATTACAGCTAACTTAGGGACAATATGACTCCTAAGTTCTTCATATCTACCAATTATCCTTTCCCAATCTTAGCTTATACTCCGAATCTTCTCAAGCAAAGAAATTACCCGATTTTCATGTTGGCTCAAAGAATTTGACAATGGATCAACTGACTTAGATAAGATTTCTTACTGATCCTTTTACTCCTAAAAATTCTTCTCAATATCCATAGTGTACTTGTTCACAGATAAGCATGATTTATATAAGTTTCTACCTATGGTTATTGCATCCTATATTTTTTTCACACAGTTACTTAATGCTAGCATTGAAAAAACCAATCAATCCTAAGAACCAGTATATGAAATCAATTTTTTCATTGATGTCTAACACTGACTCATGAAGTGGTATCGGTAGAGTGGTGTATTTCAGCAAGCAAAGGTGAACACTTGTAAACACATGAAAACAACATAATAGATAGATAGCCAAAGTTCAATCCGCTCAAGGGAAGATAGACTAAGCTAACCGGTCTGTCACTCAAGAACATCGATGTTGAGGTAAGATCTTCAGGTTGGCCAGTCTGATGATGATGAAGTCATAAAAGGTGACTTAGGCAAGAATCCCTAAGGTTGTATATAGACTAGAACCTCATTGGAAAATAGAGGAAGAGACTTGATGATAGCACCGCAAATCGACAATCCAAGGATAAACCGGTAATATAGAAGTGCAATGGCATACTGGTACACCTGTATGACAAAAAGAAGATAGGTATCACCATAAATCTCAGAGCGGTGATCAGTTATTCAGTTATGGTGGCAAATGGTGAGTTGGTGAGTTTGGTGAGCTTGTGTCTATGCCAAATCACAAGTTCATGAGGTCAACTTCAGTTATCATGCAGTCAAGCCATGATTACCTAAGAATTTTTTGGTTCTCACCTTAATGACTGAACTCGACCCAAAAGTTACTATTTTTAGGGGATGCGGTGTTAGAATTTGTTGAACACTTGGTGGAGTTGTTGCACGACACGCAAAGAAAGAGTGGGAAAATTTTGAATTCAAAATCTTTCAAAATATGTGATTGCTTTGATTGAGGTGATGACATAAAATGTATAAAGTATTCTTGAGTTCATCCAAAAACACTTGATCATAAAATTTGCAAAAAGAAGAACTTGTTGATGGCAATCCAAAGTGAAGAGAAGAGTGAGAGGAAAGGCTAAAAGGATTTAGCAGAGTAGAGAGTGTGTGAGGTAGAATGGCTGAGTGGAGAGTCAAGGGACATAGGAATGACTAAGTGCAGAGCTGAAGGTTAGAGAACCGACAGAGTGCAGAGCCAAAGGTCAGAGAACTGACAAAGTGTAGAGCCGAAGGCTAGAGGACTGACAAATTGCAAAGATCAAGGTCAGAAGACCGATGTTGTGTAGAGTAGACACAACTGGTGTGGATAGAGTGTGATTAAAATTATGATCTGATCAAGCTATTAGTAGCTAATTCAATAGATCATCCTTTTGTTTCTTTCTAACCATTACAACTTAAATCCCTCAATCGGGTGGACTTTAGCAGGTCCCATTGTAAAATACTTTAACCGGGTGACATCTTAATTGATGTTCTCAAGTCTTTTAATCAGGCTACCTTTAACAGGGTAAATGCACTAATAGGCTTAAAAAAAAATACGTTAACTGGGTGACACCTAACAGTGTCTTTGTAATCTCCTAACAGGGATGGCTCCTTACCGGGCATACTCCACAAGAGTACAAATTCTGTGAGTTCCTACTCACACCGTGGTTTTTGATGAATACTAAGAGGGGGGGGGGGAGTGAATTAGTATACCGAAAAACACTATATTTAAACACTTAAACAGTCTAGAGATAAACCGGTAGAACAGTTTAATAGACAAACTAATTAACACACATGAAAACCAAAATGCAAATAATACATTCACCCACAGGAGCAATAACACCATAACACAAGATATTTGACGTGGAAACCAAAATGGGAAAAACCACGGTGAGATGAAAATCACAAGTAACTATCTGTAGAATAGAAACCAGACCGATTAAGGTCAGATTGGTTAAGGTCATACAATGTTTTTTACTAGAATAGATCCTGTTAGGAATCTCAATCTCTGTTAGGAGATGAGTTCGATCAAAAACTACCTTGCTAGAGGATTTTAGATCCACAGATGTGAACCACCTTGTTAGAGGATTTTACAAAGGCTTCTCTGAGCCTACCTGGTCAAGGGTTTCAAACTTGTCAAAGATGTATGTAATCAACAAGTGAGTGATCTAGCAAATGGCACAGGTGCTTGATTAGATCCACTATGGCTCATAGCTAATGCATTTCAGCATTACTTAATTCCTCAGTAATTCTTACTCTATTACACCTCACAGACTTGATCTTCTCAGTTAAGATCGCATTTACAAAAAATCATCAACAACATTAAACCCTAGCAACAACCTAAAACCCTAGACATGATGTCCTTATAAAGGAATTTGATTTCATGGCGGTCCAATAGGTTTTCAATCCAATTTCCTAGGTTCAATGAATCTAGACATACTTGGTAACATGACACAAAAAGCACCGCCAAAGTGTTGGCACCGTTAAACAATCGGTGGATGGTAACTCATCACAAAATGCCAGTTGGTAACTCATCACTGAGTATTACCGGTTCATACAAAATAACTATTTACACAAAATACCAGTTGCCGGTTTGACAAAAATGAAGACTGGGAAATATGTGTTTTGCCGCTTTGGTCGCTCGTACCATTTGAGATCCTCAAACTGCTTGGGGTCAACATACTGGTTCAGATCGGTAAACACATTCTGCAAAACACCGATAGTCTAAAGACTATAATACATCATACTGGTTGGAACAAATTCTGGTTGAGCTTTAACTCATACATATAAAAGTGATCTCAATGCAAGTGTGTGTCCATCAATGATAATCACAACATAATCATCAAAAATGCCAACAATCTCCCCCTTTGGCATTGATGGCAACACTTAGGAAAAGAAAATTTTGACTTCTAAGTGTTTTACAACAAAATCATGCCATAAGCAAAATTGCTCCCCCTAAGCATATACACCGTCCCTTTTGCTTAACAATACAATGTATAACTATTTTCATACAGAGATAGACATGAAGATATACAGAGCATACATCAAAATTTGAAGTACCAGAATACTTCTCCCCTTTTGCCAACAATGACAAACTACAGTTGAACAACCCCTGTTTTAATTTGGTGTTAAAATAATAAGAGTTTAGGACAATAAAGAATAAAACTTGTCAAAAAATGATTTAAAGTCCTACAAAAATTGTTTCATAGATAAGGACCAGGACTCAAGTAGGGAGGTGGCTACTTCTTTCTCTATCTGCATCTAGGAGACCTATTCTTCCATGGCGTCTATTGTGCTCATCTCTTGAGTCACCGTCAAGGCATCCAAATTGAGATAGCATATCTAAAGTATTTGCAAGCATGGGAGTAGAACTAGTTGTAGTTCCTGCAAATCTCGTGACCAGTTGCTAATCTCAAGCTCTATTCTTGTAGACTGGATATGAAACCGGTGAACGGTTTGGCCATAAGCTATAAAGGAGTCATATGGTGGCTTGAAGGTGCTCATGTATAACTGCAAGTCAGATTGTAGCTTTTGCTTCTGTACAAGCACATCATCATAGAAGAGATGGGGTTGGCAAATCTAACTAAGTAGTAGATTCCCCTCATCTAGAGCGTTCCTTATATCTTTTTGAGATTTTTGCAGATCGGACTAGAGCTCATTTAGTTTTTTCACCAAGGCAATGTTCAGACCCTTTTGATACTCTTTCTTGGCATTTACCTCTGCTACCTCTTCTAGGCTCTGCACCTAATCATCCACTACTGTGCATAAGAGATTCAATTGTTCCAGTGATGAATCAGTATTGGAGAGTTTTGTACAGGGTATCAAACCGGTAAGAGTGTCCACTGCAACTTGGATCACATCTTGATCCTTTTTCCTCCTTATTACTTCAAGGCATTCTTGAGAAACCTTGATGCTTTGTAGCAGCTCCGTTTCACTTGCAGACTGGAGGTCAATAGGACTGGTGAGGTCAGCCGGTTTGGTTTGACTTCCAGTTTCCTTTGGAGTCTCCATCATGCTTTTTGCCGCTTCGGTTTCTCTTCTTCCTTCTTTTTCTTCTCCACTTCTTTTTTCCACTCCTCTTCCTTATCCTCCTATGCTTTCTTCTTCTCCTCTTCTTTTCTCTTCTCCTCTTCCTTATCCTCTTCTTCTTTCTTCTTCTTTGCATCTTCTTGTTTCTTTTTCTCTTCTTCCTCTTCTTTTCTTTTCTTCTCATCCTCTTTTCTCTTTTCCTCCTTTTTCTGTTTCTCCTCATCTTCTTCCTTTTTCTTCTCCTCAACTTGCTTCTTTGCTTCCTCCTTTTTGTCCTCTGCTTCCTTTTGCTTTTCTTCCTATTCAGCCTGCTTCTCTTGTCCTGTTGCTTCTGATGGTGTACCCTGAGCAACATCCTCTACATCTAGAGCATTGACATCAATAGTGTCTATAGGTTCAACAACTGGGTTTCCTTCATCATCAAACACTTCATCCGGTTTTGTTATTGCCAGTTCTTGCTCAGCCTTCTTGATGGCTTGAAGCACTTTGTGCATGTGTACAATATTTGTCATATGCAGATGAGTGTTTTTTCCAACATCATCAATTCTCCCTTCTAATAACCAGAGTTTTCTTCTTCTAGTGAAGAAGAGTCCTTTATCTTTATTGATGACTTCAAACAACTCAAAATTGGACAGGTTGAGAAAGTGTTGGACAAAAACTTTCTCCCTTATTTCATGTTCCTTTTCTATGGAAATGTGCCATTTATTGTCTAAAGATTTATACAAAGAATCTGGTGTCTTAGATCTAATTTCTGAGGGCGACCGGTCATTAGCACATAAATACTTAATAATTTCTTGCTCAACTTCTTCCTTTTCTTCATCATTAAAATCATCAAAATGATCTACCAAATCATTTAACAACTTTCTCCTAATATTTTTAATTGTTCTTTAAAATGTGTCAAAGGTTTGTAGGAAGAAATATCAATATTTACCGGTGCAGATGATGCCGGTTCATTCTTTGTCTTTTTCCTTGTTTGTCTTGTCTTCTTGGGTTTTTCTTTAGACATAGTTTCTTCTGAGTCTGGTGAATTTTTCTTTGTCTTCCTCTTCCTCTCGAAGACTTTGGCAGGTGCCGCTTTTGGTTTCTTCTTTGCAGGTGACCACTTGGTCACTTTGGGTCTTGATGGAGTAACCAGTGCTGACGCTAAAGGCACTGCCTTCCCTTTCTTTGTTGAGGGTTCTTTAACCGGTTTCACCCTTTCCAGGTAGGTGCTGGTTCTCTTTGCCTTTGGATCAAGCAGTGAGGCAAGTAGGGTAGAGGCATACCCGCCCAACATATCATACATCACCTCATAGCCCATAGGCTCCACTTCTTCCTGTTTGGGCTCAACGGCCTCCATTATGCATTCATCCACTTTGATGATAAAGCAGATGTCTTCTTTGTATTTCTTGACAATGTCACTAGATATCCTCATCCTTAGGCTCATCTTGCTTTTGAACTCATCAAAGTACTTGTTTAGAACTTCAGGGTAACCAGTTCCAACTGCTTGCAGGCTTTCTTTGATCTGCTTGGTAACCGGTTGGTCAACAGACCACTGAATATCTCCAACTCCTGGGAAATAACCTTGGAAGTAGAAGAATAATCCTACCAGTAATTGTCCAAAATTCAGTTTCAATGCATTATCCTGTTTGATTGATTTGAGATTTAACATGAGTTGTCTCTGCATGCAGGTGCACAGATCAAATGATGCATCTTCCTTGATCATCCGGTAAGTGGCATTTACCGCTGTAGCAGATACAAAGTTGATTCTGTTGGCATGGAATGCCCGGTATCCTATCACCATGCACGCATATTTCACCAGGTCATCCTTGATGGAATTGATAGTCATGCCTCGTGAGTCGCTCACTGAACTGGTGAGCTTGGTCATTTCAGTCTTGATGACCTTTCTCAGGGCTGGCACTTCACCGATGTTGCAGAAACTGGTGACGACATGAATAACTTGCAGTGTGATATCATGTGTTCTCTCAAGATACATCTTGTCACCATGAACTCTGCTTAGAATGATTTGAATGTGGTCTTCTATGAAATCCTCTAGGAAGTAGACCGCATTATGAAGCTTCTTCTTCTCCAAGATTCTATACTCTGGTTTGATCTTTTTATCCTTCCCACAGAATAGACCTAGCTGAGAATGGATTGCTAGAGACCCTAGGTCTTCAATTTTACAATCTATATAAATAAAAATGCCTTCTTCCACTATTACGCTAGTAGGTACTTGTGACAGGGCATTGTATTTGGACTTGCATTGAATGAGCTTCACAGAATTGATAGATGCACTAGAGCTAGCATGAGATGTGAAAGCCATGATAAGAACATAAAACTCAAGAAATACCTTTCGAAAATTGAGAAATTAGGGATTGGAGATTCTACTTTGCCTCACACTTTGTTGGTTGCCAAATCACCACTTTGAGTTCTTCTCTTGATCGTTTGCAATTTGCTTCTGAATCTTGTTCAGGGTTTTTAAATTTCTTTGAATCGCAACACAAATCACTTTTTCTTCGCTCTGCACTTGAAAAACTTCTTCGCTAAAAAAAAAATGATAGTGAGAAATGATTTGTAAATTCCTTTTAAGCATATTCCTCACCTACTATAATTAATGCTCCACCATTAGGGCGTAAACCCTAATTTCCCTTTTACTATTTCTAGTCTTCTGCCAAATGATAGGTATCACACACCAGTTAAGGTCTTTTACCAGTGTAAATCGGGGGTTCGAAACATTTCATCATTTGCTCCCCCTAAGCTTTTCTAATGCTTAGTTTGCCGGTTCTGTGATTTCCACACTAGGTGCAGAAACCAGTTCTTGCAACACCACTAGTTTCTTCTTCCAGGTTTTGTTCATATCCACTTGAACGGTTTCAACATCAATTTTTCCTTTCGGAGTGACCGGTATATCATCTGATATACTCTTTCTACTTATGCAGAATCTTGCTGAATGACCCGGTTTGTTGCAATGATAGAAAACCATTCTAGGTGCTCTCCAAGGTCCATTATTCATGTTTCCATTCTTCCTTCTGCATGTTACAATAGTGTGACCATGACCATGGCAAATCCAACAGTTTTCTCTCCATCCGGTTGCCGCTTGATAGCCACCACTTCCTGACTGATGATTAAAGGCATCAAACTGATTGTGATTCCGGTTCACAAAAGATTCTGGACCAACTCCTTGAGTCCTGTGAGGATATCTTCCAGTGTTGTTCATAACAGACTTGCATTCAGATGCTCTGTGCCCAAACTTTTTGCATGCATAACAATTGCCATTGAACTTATTGTATCTAGGTACATTGTTTATAAAGTAAGGAAAATTATTGTAGGCTTTGCTCCTACACACATTGGCAGTATGTTCTTCTTTAAGACAGTTAAAGAAAACATGTTTAAACTTTTGCTTGCCTTTATCCTTTGATGCCGGTTGTTTCTTCGATGCTCCAGCATTTGTACCAGAGGTCTCACCTTCCTCATGACCGGAATAACCAAGTCCATCAATATTCTTGATAGGTTTGGCAGATTTAAGCTTTTGCTCTAGCTTATCAGTACTCTTGTTGAACTTAGCAAGTATTTCCTTTGACTCAAAGAGTTCTTTGGAAATGGCAGCATTTGTTTCCATCAAGTTTGCATTCTCAGAGATGGCTATGCTTAGTTCACCTTGTACTTCTTCTTTTTCCATTCTGCTCTCATGAAGGTGAGCAGTAAGTGCACTAATCTCTTGCTTCAACTTGGAGATCTCATGATCTTTGTCCTTAACTAGATCTTCAGTTTTCCTCCGGTTCTCAAGCTCTTGACACATTCGGATAGTCAGTCCTTCCAACTCCTTTCTCAAGTTGGAATTTGATTCATTCAGCTTTTCTACTTCTTAAATTAGGGCTTCCATATCTGCTTCATTAGAAGAACTATTTTGAGATAGCTCCATCAATTTTTCAGCATGCTCTCTTCTTTTTGCCTGAGAGGCCTTATATTTTACCATAAGATCATCATAGGCTTGCTCAGACTGAGTGAGTCGATGAGTAAGTTCCCTCACAGTGTATTCCCCCATGTCTCTTTCTAGGTGGTTAGAGTTATAGAAAGATATGCTCTGATACCAATTGATGAATACTAAGAAGGGGGGGGGAGTAAATTAGTATATCGAAAAACACTGTATTTAAATACTTAAACAATCTAGAGATAAACCGGTAGAACAGTTTAAAAAACAAACCGGTTAACACACATGCAAACCCAAATGCAAATAAGACATTCATCCATAGGAGAAATAACACCATAACACAAGATATTTGACGTGAAAACCCAAATGGTTAAAACCACGGTGAGATGAAACTCACAAGTAACTATCTGTAGAATAGAAACCAGACTGGTTAATGTCATACAATGTTCTTTACCAGAACAGATCCTATTAGGAATCTCAATCTTTGTTAGGAGATAAGTCCGATCAAAGACTACCTTGCTAGAGGATTTTAGATCCACAGATGTGAACCACCTTGTTAGAGGATTTTACAAAGGCTTCTCTGAGCCTACCTAGTCAAGGGTTTCAAACTTGTCAGAGATGTAAGTAATCAACAAGTGAGTGATCTAGCAAATGGCACAGGTGCTTGATTAGATCCACTATGGCTCATAGCTAATGCATTTCAGCATTACTTCAGTCTTTAGTAATTATTACTCTATTATACCTCACAGAATTGATCTTCTCAGTTAAGATCACATTTACAAAACCTCATCAACCACCTTAAACCCTAGCAATAACCTAAAACCCTAGACATGATGTCCTTATAAAGGAATCTGATTTCATGTCGGTTCAATAAGTTTGCAATCCAATTTCCTAGGTTTAATGAATCTAGACATACTTGGTAAGATGACACAAAAAGCACCGCTAGAGTGTCGACACCGTCAAACAATCAGTGGATGGTAACTCATCACAAAATGCCAGTTCGTAACTCATCACAGAGTATTACTGGTTCATACAAAATACCGATTTACGCAAAATACCAGTTGTCGGTTTGACAAAAATGAAGACTGAGAAATATGTGTTTTGCCGCTTTGATCCCTCGTACTGCTTGAGATCCTTGAACCGCTTGGGGTCAACATACCACTTCAGACCGGTAAACACTGTAGACACCTAAAATTGTCATGTCTAATTAAATAAATATTTTATTTATTTAATTATTTTATCCTAATTCTTCTATTAATTAAATAAATCTTTATTTATTTAATTAATTCATTTATCCTCTTCTAGCCTTATTTCTCATTTAAATAAATACATTTATTTATATAATTTACCCTTTTCCTAAATTAAATAAATATTTTATTTATTTAATTGATCCCACTTCCTCTATTAATTAAATGAATCTCTATTTATTTAATTAATTCATTAACCTTTTCTACCTATGACACATGTCATTGATCTCTTAATTCATGCACTACCGGCCCTCTCATTATTTTCTTATTTCCTTTACCTACCCTCTAATCATAGCCGACCATTTATCTTTTACATCTCTCAATTATCTCTCCATTTTCTTATAGTGTCTTCTATATAAGGAGATGCTTCCTTCATTATCAAACCCTAACTAACTGACTACTTGATCAATTGACTACACTATGCTTTGCACTTTCATATGCAATCCTACTTGCAACCACATTTCTGTTCTTTGTTGAGCTCTTGTGCACATAAAATCTGAGAGCAAATATATCAAGCAAGTTCAATGGAGATAGGAAGAATGGAGATCCAAACCCTATTGGACATGTGATGGTATAATCTTTGTGATTTTATTTGATTTGCATTGTCTTAGGTAATCTTCATATGTTATGGTGGATCTTTGTTGTTGTTAGGCTAGGGTTTTGTGGTTGAATTCATTTAATCTTCATCATTGTTGTTATCCATTTTCACCATATACATTTTGGCATGCCCGGTGGGACTCTTGTCCCTTTTGCATTTAACATCTTTTGTTGCAGATTTTGTTTTGAGGTTGCATATCTGACATTTTTGACAACATTTTGATATTTCGTGTCTGTGCACTTTCAGATCACGTTTTTGATTTTCTACCGCGTCTGTAACATCTGGAACCGCGTCTGCGTATTCGACAATATTTTATTTTTTGCAGATTTCGAGAAACACATTTGTATTCCATAGTCGTGGCTATGAGGTCTTCAAGCGCATCAGCGTTAGGAAAACACGTCTGCATTCAGGAGCCGCATTTATGTCAGATCTAGGCATGTCTGTGTGTTCTTGCAGCGTCTGTGTCTATGACAACTACGTTTGTGTTCGGTTGTTGCATTTTTGGTTTCATTGATTCAATTTTTTTTCATTCGGATTTCAGATCTGGTTTATTTTGAGCTAACATTTTCAGATCTAGCTAACAAAAGTGGTATAGCTTGTCTTGGAAGCAAAATCGTTTTGTTGAAGGCCCCTATTTCACAAAGTCTTTTGGATCTAAAATTTACCTAACTTGTGTGCTTGCAGGAAGGGGTGATTATTTCAAACAATCCAAACTACTAATAGATCTTTTTTGTAGGACCTTGGCAAGGGTTTTTTATTTTTTATTGTGTGCCTTGTTTTCATAGACTAGCAAACACTTCAATTGGTGCACTAAAATTGAACCGTTGTCTTTTGTGTCTTGAGCAATAGGCTCTTTTTGTTTGATCTTTAGAGGGCCTATCTCCCTGTGTGGTCATTAGGATTACTAGTGAGGAGAGAATGACCCAAGTGGTAGCAAAAGAAAAGCAATCTTCTTCCAAACCACTATAAATAACTGTATTCATGGTGAAAACTATGGATAACGTGTGCTGATTAGTTCATACCGACACTATGTCTCCCCATAAACCCGTTTGATCAAATTTATTTGATCATTTGTAGGGCGTAACCCCTACCGGCTAGGAGCCTTCTGTATTTATAGAGATGAAAGTGCTGCATGTATGGCCACACAAGTGGATGCCCTTACTAGCACCTTTTTGTTTTAGAAGCCAAAATCCTTCTAGTTGTTGGGGCAGGAGGTCAGACCTCTGGTAGCGGCCCACACACATACGGTTCTTAGTAGAGATACAAAGTTTGCCATGAAGAGTTTTCATGGGGACTGATGCTTGGCTACCCCGAGAAGTGAGTGTCGAGGGTGGAGCCAATGGGGTCAAGCATCTAAGTATCCTATTTGAATAACATAGCCTCGGGGGAAACTCCATGTGGGATCAACAACTATTGTCTTGGCCAGCCATAAGAATTGTGCTTGACTTATTTTGAACATTCAAACATTCAAGACCAAACATCAAAACATTGTGTCTTTTATGTCTTCAAGTGTATGCAAATTTTTTTTACATCAAACAACACACTTGTCTTTGAGTCATTTGAGTCTAAACAATTACAAATATTGAGTCCTCATCAACACTGTGTCCTCTTGTCATGAAAAACAGTCAAACATTAAGATTTGGTCACAACAAAACAACTTCACAGATTGGAAAAATTGCACAAAGTTTGCAGAAACGCGTCTGTGTCTGATAGAACCACGTCTATGTCATATAACCACGTCTGTGAAGGTCAGAAATGCATCTGTGTCTTTTGAGCAACATTGCAACATCTCAGAAACACGTCTGTGTCTGACAGAACCACATCTGTGTCATTTAACCATGTTTGTGTCTTTTGAGCAACATTGCAACATCTCAGAAATGCATCTGTGTCTGATAGAACCATGTCTACGTCATTTAAGAAAGTTTGTGTCTAACAGAATAACATTTGTGTCCTTTAAGCGTGTCTATGAAGTATACAGACACGTCTGTGTTCAGGATTGAAAACTTTCATAATTCAACAAACAAGAACAGTCAGTTTCAGACTTATTAAGCTTCCTAGGTTATCTCTCTCAGGTTTTCATCTAGCATCCAACCTGTCTTTGGGTCTCACAAAGTCCATCATTGCTTTACATCTTACACTACATACACATTTGTCTAAACTTGAGTCAAAATGTCACTTTCTTGTCCTCATCATACTTTGTCAACACACTACAACAACATTTTGCTAAGTGGTCCCTCAGCAAGGTCTATCACCTTTGGGTCTCATTTGGTCTTACTTAGAGTCAAAGTCAACTTACCTCATCAAGAGAAACTATCATCTCTTTGGAAGCCACACCTACTCTACTACATACATACTTGGTCTTACACTTTGGACATTGCAAGTAAACCTCAGATTCAATTACATTCCATCCAACTCTTGGTCTTCCATACTCTTTCCATTTTCATCTAGTCTCACACATCGACCTAGTTCATGGTTGAAACCTATTTCCAAAAATCTAGGAGAGAAGCTAAAGAGGCTCAAGAGGCCGCAAACATGAGTTCCTATGAGTATGACAATGATATATTTTTCAATTCTTATCATACTACATTACCTGACATGGATGCCTATAGAAACATTCCAAATGTTGAGCACATGGACACTACAAACAACAATGATACACACAATGACAATATGAACAACTTATCCAGACATTCAGAAGAAGTGGAAGACACCATTATGAATCCTCATTTCAATCGATTGGTTGAGGAAATAATGAGGAGAGATAGACAATATTTTCTACAAGTGATGGCACAAAGTGGAACCAAGATCCCTCATGATTTTGACATGTCTCAAATAATGGAAAATCGACCTTTGCAACTGTTGTCTTCAAAATCTGATTCCCTTTAACATCCTTAAAATAATATGGTTTAAAGCTTGGTGCAGAAGAGACATCAGAGATAAGGAAATTCTCAAGACAACATATGACAAGGTTTGATTAGACCTTCTACACTTTGGGCTTACTCAGAGCCCAGGTGGGTATACCTTTGTGAATTAAATTCACTCTTTCGAACATAAACCCACAGTAAACCAGTCCAGAAAACCAGTGGATCTATTCACCTTGAAATCAACTGAAAACAAAGAATGTAAATTGTACTTAAGTTCAGCATTTCGATCAACAAAGCATGCAATAAACAACTTCAATTAATACGAGTGCCTTATCCAAGGTCACAGAGTCATCTGAACTCAAATAAGACTCCTCAAACAAAACATCTTTATGCTTCCCATCGGCTTGATTTCTATCAATCCTTGTATATGCCTGACACCTTCAAGAACTCAAGCATTCTAAACCAAGCTATGGTCATCAAAATTCAAAGTTCCTTCCAGAGAGTTTACTGGTATGAGTGATCCCCACCTCTTTAATTTCCCTCCTAAAGAGAAAAGCTAACGAACACTTCTACTAAAATTGCTTTGCAATTCCATTCAAACAGAACAACCCTGGATTATTCAGAATGAAAATAGTAAACAAATTTGTGAACAAACTTGAAGACAACACAGAGCTTTACTCAATACCGATGGTCTGTATATTGATGTTTAGTTCAAAAAATATTACAAGAAATTTTGATTCTCTATTAGACTTAGAAAAGCTCAGATAAATTTCTGCAGCGTTTTCTTACAATTTTTGCGATCTCTCATCCTCTAGTCCTGGTATCCATTTATAACAACATGGATGCACAAAGCTTCGGACTTCTCGAGGAGAGTTTGTTACAATTATTTCTTTCAGAGTAAAGAAGTTACAAACTTTTCGCAAAAGCAGTTACAAACTCTTTTCAGCCTCTGCAATTTCTTCAATAGTTTGTTCGGTTGCAACCTCTTCTATCTTTTAAGGGGCGCTCTCTAACTGTTTCGGATCATGGGTGGCATATTTAATCGTCCACTCATTATACACTTCTTCTATCGGCCATGAGAAATTAATCGCTTTATCTTTAGTCTTAGTCAACCTTTTCCAAGAATTTCTCATTTTGTTGACTTCTGAATTGAGAAAAAGTATAATGTGACTTAATTTTCTCTATCTCTTGTATTGTCACAACAAAGAAAGAAACATCATCAAGATCAATAATTCCTTTAATTTTGCTGACAATTTAGCTTCTATCTCCTTGAGCCACATTTGTTTGTCTTTTAACTGATCCGGGCTAGGAAAAACTCCTGGGAGCAACTCAAAAACTTGGTCAGTGTATTCCTTCTTGCATAGATTAACCTTCCTATCCACATTATCCACCTCTGCTGCTAATTGTATTCAAATTTTAGCGACATTAGAAGTGGATTTAATGATGGGATTGGCCCTTGCCTCATCACATGATACACACATAAACTCTAAATCTTGCTCCCTAGGCCTCCATCTGTCAAAAATAGGCGTCAAAATAGCCTTGTCTCTCCTAAGCTCATTCCATATTTCCATAATTTTACCTACATTGTTGTAGAGCAATGATGCATTTATTGTATCTGCAAAACTGGAAATTGTAGCCCTTACTCTCTCCTCATACTTCTTTGCATACAAGGCCTGAGCCTATTTCAAATTTTCTAATTCTTGGGGAGTGATTTCAATCATTTGAGAGCTGGAGGGTGCTGGAGATGGTGGAAACTCAATGATAGGGCTAGTAGGTGGAGGTCTTGCAGGAGAAGAGGAGATCACCAGTGTTGAAGACTCACCTTGATGGTATTGTCCAGTCAACTGGCTCTGCAGCTTGGCAATGATGCTATCCTTACCTCTTATCTCCTCCTTGGCACTGTTATAGGCCTTTAAAACTCTTTCCAACTTGATTTGGAGGGCCTCTTTCTCTTTGGCTTCCTTCTCTGCTACTGCAACACTGAATTTTGCAGTCTGTAACACAGTGCTAGCAGCCTCCACTACCCCTATACTCTGCACTCTCTTCACCATCATTCCACCACGGTAACTTGACCCTGGGGTGTCTTTGCTTTTCTTACTCTCATTTCTCTTCATAGACCACATGACAAGTGTAGCATTGTCCTTATTGAAAGTAACTCCCTCCATAGGTTTATTCTCTTTTCTTACTGCATCTAATACCAAGGCATCTGCAATATCCCATTCGGGTAATATAAGCACTCTAGCTTGTGCTACCATATCTCTTCCCTGCTCAAGGGTGATGGTTTTGAATTCTTCCATCATCTCTTGCTTTATTTCCTCTTCCACCAGGGCTGGATCTTTATTAGGTTGCTCAGCCTTTCTTGTTTCACATCTAGGATTATATATATCTATGTGCTGTTTCCATATAAATTGCATAAATGCTTCTGATGTGACAAAATTGTTATCAGCTAGAAAGGCACTACTTGCCTGCTTTATCTCAGGATCCCACTCCTAGCCTTTAAGTTCAGTGGAGGTAATATCCATTCCAGTAGCAATGGGTTCTTTCGGCATCCCTTCCTCCACCTCATCATAGGTGTACACAATTTCCCCTAGACCACCCAATTGTAGGAGTTGCTCAGCTGCTGCTTGCTCATTTTCTATATGGATAGGGGATTGGGATGGGGAATACAAAGGTGTATCTGATTGTATTTCTTTCCCCACCCTTTGCTTCTTTGGGCTCTCTTGGATGTCGATGACATCTTGTATCGTCCTCTTTCATTTGGAGGTAGAGGGCTCCCATGTTGTAGGTACCAGCACACTATACCCTGATTTCTTATGTAGTGTGTAATCACCAGGAGGGATTGGCTTGCTAGAAGTTGACCTACTAAGGATCATTCTAGCTTTCTTAGGGTTGCTCTTGATGACAGCTTCCCTCTTCTCCTTCAATGTCTGCATCACATCTTCAAAGGAAACAATCAAAAACTTTATTTTCTCTTCTAGTGGGAAAAAGCTAGACAATGGGTCATAGCTAGCATCAAACTGATGCACAAAATCCAGGGCTTTCTTATAAGCCACCCACTTTTCTTTCCTTAGCTCCTTCTCATCTAAATCAAATTCATTTCTGATGAGGTCTTCAGAAAACTGGAATTGATGAGGCCTACCTCTGCATGCTACCTTCTTCCTGAACATACTGTTGAAGAAGTCCTCTGGATCGGCACACCTGGACACTGCAGTGGATAAATGATAAGGTTTGAGGAAATCCTCAAAGCAATTCCAGCCTCCCTTTGTTATTACAAATTGGTGGGCTATGGTAGCTGTAGGGAAAATAGTCCCTTTACCCCTGCCTGTCAACTCTGCCTCTTGCAAGCCACCAATTTGTCTGAGGATCTCCGCGATTCCTACTTTGAGAGGGACCTGGTAAGGTAACAAAAATGGGGTGCCCCTAAAACCAAAAACTCTGAAAACTATGGAGACTGGATATAAATAAATGTCACCCCAGTTATGAACAATTTTTATGTTCTCTGTGAATTCTTTTGGTCTCATGAATTCCAGAAGAACTTTGGGGATTCTTGGGTTCTCAGAGCAGAGGAGAGTCCTTATTTTTGATGCAAAATATTTATCAAACTTCAGAAAACTGGCATCCTCTCTATCCCATAACAACACAGTACTCCATAATTGTACCGACATTTTTTCTCCTTCCTTCTCCTTAACCAGGGCCAGCCCACTGGCAAAATAATCACCACCTTTGAAGAAAAAAAGATGCATCAGGAGTGAGTACCATCCGAAAGGCCTATCCACCTTTCCATTCTTGATTCCTATCAACCCTCCATGAATAGCATCAATAATATAAGTGGCATAATCAAATGTGATTGCAAGAGAAGGATTCAAAATCTGAGTGATCATTAACAAGTAATGATTCAGCATATTTGCTTCAGCATCTTCTCCCAAAACTTGGCAAAGTGCCCAATACATTCCTTTAGCCCTCAGGGTGAACATACTTAATGAGATGGGCTCTTGTGTGTTGGGTCCTACAACTCTTAACCCTCCTATTTTCACAAAAAATTCCTTAAGAGGCCCATTCCTGAGATGACTCCTCTATGCACCGTAAATTTGGGCTAATGATGTGAAGTTTATAGGTTCTAGAAAGTTTGTAAACTCATTAAGCCCAAATGCTGTCCTAAACTCTTCAGCATTAATTTCAACAAGGGTTTTCCCATTCACATCCTGAATGCTTCTTGTGACTGGGTCATAGATTAATGCAATTTGGGTTAGCAAATCTGTGTCCATGAATACTCCTGGGACAACTAATTTCCCGACATCTAGTTCCCAGATACAGTGTTGCGGGCCTGGAGAATTTCTCATTCCGAATCCAACTTTAAACAACCCCAACCCAGACAATCCAACCTGTGGGTCTCTCAACCAGTTACCCTTGTCATATAATCCTTCTCCTATCTTTAAATGAGGAGCCTTGGGTACTAATTCTTTTGCCTTTGATGCCTGATTAGTTGACAATGTCAACTGTTCTAAAAAATCATCACAAACACTCCCCTCTGAATAGTTAACCTTGCCGGAAAATTCTCTTTCTGGAGCCATTTTGAAAATGCAAGAAATGAATGCCACTCTTAAACAATTCTGCAACAAATCAAGAACACTACACAAGAATTGCTACACAAAAATATGAGAGAACCTATTCTTTTCTTGAAGGAATTTGCTCTGCAACTGAACCGACTTGCTCTGTATCTGAGGAAAATAACTTTGCGTCTGCTCTTCTGCAAAATCCTTTAAAAGATATCTTCACCCGGTTGTTAGGAAATCAAATATTTGTACTCAAGGCCTTAACTATAACATTGATTCCGCATGCTTCCGCCGTCCCTTCAAAATTGAATTCATACAAGAATTCGTATTTTTTGCTCCAACGGGTCACAACATTCCTACAAGTGTTTCATTTTGCTCTTTCGCAACTTCACGAAGCATAACTATCGGGCAGCTTGGTCCTGTGAAATAACGCCAACTGTTCGATCAAAAGAAACTTGATCGAGCGTTATGTTAACTGATGGCTTTAGCTTTACTCTGGGTCCTGCTTTTCTATTGGCTACATAATACCACGTGGCATCCAAACATTGGCCTTGAAATTCCCTTCGCATTCCACTTGATACTGGCCACGTGTCTTTCTTTCATACTGCCGGTTCCACCTTGGCGGGCTCACACTTTCTTCTTAGACCACGTGTTATCATGACACATGGATGACTCATGTTCACTCTCGCTATTTCGCGAGGTATAAAGGATGAGCATCTTACCCTTGCGAAATAGCGCGGGCCATCGGATCATCTCTTAAGCTGATCAGCTTTTAATCCTCTGAAAAGGCTCTCAGGAGGGGTGGGCCCATTGACTCATCGTGAGCATCTGGCCCCCAGTCACTTTCAGAGCTGACTTGTCACCTTCTTATTTGCCAAAAGGAAACCACGGGGGCCCACCTTTTTCATAACAGCTATATCCTCTAGGTCATCATCATGACACGTGGATGGCTCGCGTTCACTCTCGCTATTTCGCGGGGTATAAAGGACGAGCATCTTACCCTTGCGAAATAGCGCGGGCCGTCGGATCATCTCTTAAGCTGATCGGCTTTTAATCCTCTGAAAAGGCTCTCAGGAGGGGTGGGCCCACTGACTCATCGTGAACATCTGGCGCCCAGTCACTTTCAGAGCTGACTTGTCACCTTCTTATTTGCCAAAAGGAAACCATGGGGCCCCACTTTTCTTCTTAACAGCTATACCCACCAAGTCATCTCCATCTGCGACCTGACTCACCTCTGGGGCCTGCCTTTTAGCCTTTAATCCTGACCCGCTGACTGTTGTGACTTGTGCCATGTGCCGCCAACTTACTCGCTGTCAACCACCAGCTGGACTGTGTTTTTCGCAACTTCACTGGTTTTAAACTATGCACAACTTCGCCTAGCGAAATAACGCGAGCCGTGGATCCATCTGTGAGATGCGCACTAGTTACTGGGCCCGACAACTTTAGAAGAAAAACATATAAGGCATAAAATTTTCGATTAATTAAATAACCGCCTAGGCAAACAATAAGGGGGGACACTTCCTATGACCCCATGACCCATTACTTAAGTGAATAAAGTAACAAAAAATTAGAAACCAGAGGTTTTAGAACGAAACACAAGAGGATTTAAAATAAAAAACCCTTAAACCCTTGAGGTCTAGAACAAAGCTGAAGCATTTGGAACTACACCTTATTCAAAAATTGAACAAAACCATAGCCAATCATGGGAAAAGAAAAACCCATTTTAATCAGTGATAACAGTGGCTCTAACTGGGGATGGTTGATCACAAGGTCAACACAAGAAAACTCAGAAAACTCTGGAGAAACAGACCAAAACACAGACCAAAACAGAAAAGCAAGAAAGAAACAAAATATGTACAAACAAAGGACCTACCGTGCATGGACATTTAAGAGAAATAATGTTTCAGGAATTGTCCATGCACTGGAAATTCCTGCATTTCATCATCCATATTCTTCAAGAAATATGAATCCTTACCATTTAAATTACAAACCACAAAAGGGCCAATCCATAGTGATTCAAATTTCTTATCCTTTCCCTTATCCTATCCTTTTACATTCCACTGAAGAACCATGTCATCAATTCGAAACTTCCTTAGTGATGTCCTTTTATCAAAAAGATACTTTGACTGCAACTGGATCTTCTGATTTCTCTTATGGGCAGAAGCCCTAAGCTCCTCCGTTTCTACAATTTGGATCATTCTGTTTTCCATTGGTTCAGATACCTCCATGTCCTCATTTTGCAAAAACTGATAAACTGGAAGAAGGTTATTTACCAGCAATCTTTCTTGGGCACCATAAACTAATTCAAAAGGTGACATTCCAATTGATTTCTTAACTGTTATTCTATCTGCCCACAGAGCTAACTTCAACTTTTGATCCCAAGATCTTTTATTCTCTTCTAGGATTTTCTTGATGATATTCAATAGGCTTTTATTGTTGGATTCTGCTTGTCCATTCCCCTGAGGGTGATAGGGTGAAGAGTATGACATGAGTATACCGTGACTAGTACAAAAGCCTACAAATTCTTCTAATCTGAAACACATGGCATTATCCATCACCAATTTTTCAGGTGTCCCAAATCTAGTTACAATATTATCAATCAGGAAATTAATGACAATTTTACTAGTAGCTCTTCTTGTAGGGATGGCTTCTATCCATTTGGTGAAATAATCAGTGGCCACTATGATCCATCCATGACCTCTCCCTGACTTCTCAACAATTTCTCCAATAAAATCAATACCCCACTGAACAAAAGGAGCTTCTATGGAGACTGGATTTAGGGGTAAGGCTCCTTCATACTTGAGTTTGGATGAGAATCTTTGACATGGATCACATCTCTGAACATATGCATGGGTATCTTTAAATAAGGTGGGCCAATAATACCCAGCCCGTATTATCTTACCAGTAGTAGTCTTAGCAGAATAGTGACCTCCACATACTCCATCATGCATTTTAGTCAACACCTGTTTAGCTTGAAACTCATCCAAACACATTAGTAACTCTCCATCTCTGTTTCTCCACAAAAGATCACCCTGAATGAGCACATATCTTTGGGACTTGAGTTTCAGAGTTCTTTTCTGATTGTATGTCATTTCTTCTGGGAGTATATCACCTCTCAAAACTTGGATTATCCCTGTGTACCAGGGTTGCCTCTCAATACTAGTGACCAAAGCATCTCTAACCTCAACATTGTGTATTTCTACATTCATGAGATTTGACTCAGTCATGAGCTTAGCCAAACCTAAACCTCTCACCAATTTGGTGATCTTTATCTCCAAGTTGAACTCCTGAATTCTATTAATCCATCTGCATCTCTTCCCAGTAACCTCAGACTGAGACAAAATATCTTTAACTGCAGCATGTGGGACATAGGCAATGATGTTTGCATTCACTAGATATGGCCTAAAAGCCTTAATAGCTTTAACTTGGGCATAAACTTGTTTCTCCATGGTTTCATATTTTAGTTCTGCTGCCTACAAAGATTTACTGTAGAAGGCTATGGGATGTTCATATACTTCATTGTCCTTTTGTAGTAATACTGCAGCCACCGTATGATATGAAGCAAAAGAAAATAGAGAAAAAGGCTTACTATAATCAGGGGATTTTAACACTGGTGCCTCCTAGATTGCCTTCTTAATCTTAGCAAAAGCTTTTGAAGCTTCTTGATCCCAATGAAACTTTGTGTCTTTCTTAAGCAATTTGACAATAGGCTTCACTATCTCTGCAAAGTTTGCAATGAATCTCCTGACAAAATTTACTTTACCTAAAAAGGATTGGACACCTTTCACATTTTTAGGTTCAGACACCCTATTGATTTCTTCAATTCTCTCAGGGTCTATTTTTACCCCCTCCTTAGAAACTATGTGTCCCAATAACTTTCCTTCAGTGACACACGAAACTCCAAGGTTTTATTGAACACCTTCTCTAGATGCCCACAATGATCATCAACTTTCTTAGAGAAACAAGTTAAATCATCTTGATAAACCACCATGATGATGTTTATGAATTCTTTGAAAGCTACATCCATAGCTCTCTGAAATGTAGCTCCTGCATTTTTTAATCCAAATGGCATTCTCACATATACATAGGTTCCCCATGGAGTAGTGAAAGCTGTTTTAAACTATTCAGACTCCTTTACCAACACTTGATTATATCCTGAGAAACCATCCATCATGGATAAAAGATCACATCCTGTCACTCTTTGTAACATGGCTTCCATATTTGGGGATGAGTAATTATCTTTTAAGGAAGCAACATTTAGATTCCTAAAATCTACACACAATCTGATGTCTCCATTCTTCTTCCTCACTGGGACCAAATTGGAGACCCATGAAGAATGCCTTATTGGTTTGATAATCCCCCCTTCTCTCAATTTGGTCAACTCTTGTTGCATTTTAGTTTCTAACAAGGGATTGATAGGCCTCTGTTTCTACCTGAAAGGCTTAGCATCTGGAAGTAAAGGAACTTCATGCTAAAAAAGATCTTGTCTATACGCCTTTAGGTCTTCATAAGACCAAGCAAAGACATGCTTATACCTTTTCAATAAATTAATAAGGTTAGTCCTGACATGAGGGGGTAATTTCTTTCCAATATATACCAACTTAGGGGATGATTCTGTCCCCAGGTTTACCTCCTCTAACTCTTCCAACTTGGTGGTAGACTGCTGATGTAAATGACTATCATTATAACTAAACATGCTCTCTAGCTCTACCAGCCCTTTAGGTATTTCATTTGTTTCCAATTGGACAACATCATTTCCAAACACTGTCTCTCTATTGTCTACCACTTCCACCAATGCATTACAATCAATATTTTGTCCATCATAATCATCAACACATTGGATAAACTTGAGAATGTCTTCATCATCAGCAAAAACTTGCCAATTGTACACATTATCAAGAATAGCAGGCCTAGATTTTATTTCCATAGTGGAAATACCTGTTAGCGTTGCATCATCATTTTTCAAAGCAACATTAGCTAGGAAATCTGCCATAATATTTTTTGCTCGCTCTATCCAATTAATAGAAAATGTATCAAAATGCTCAATAACATCTCAAACAACATGCTTATACTGCTTCAATCTATCTCTTTTGGATGCATATTTAGATTTCACCTGAGAAACAACCAATTTTGAATCCCCCATTACTTTCAACAGTTGGATTCCATGCCTTTTTGCAACCTCAAGTCCTAGTAACAGGGCTTCATACTCTGTAGTATTATTTGTGCACTGGAATGCCAATAAAAATGAGTATTTAAAAGTTATACCTGACGGAGACACAAAAAGAACGCCTACTCCAGATCCTTCTTTGGAGCAAGCTCCATCAAAATACATTTGCCACAACCCATACTGCTGTGCTTGTAGCTCGACTACAATGGGGTCAGTATTCTTCAATTGAGGTGAAATTGGTTGAAGTCTAAAATTATCTAAATCTACATGAATCATACAATTAAGCATACTAGGGTCTACATTTTCAATTACCCTAGGAGCTCGTGGCTCTCTGTACAATTTGACCTGATTACCACCAATAGGAATAGTGGCATAAGATAAATCCAGTTGGACATTTCCCCCTACTGCTGCTGCCCATTGTCTAGAAAGTAACATACTATAGTGGGGTTTAGTGTCAGTAACAATAACATCCATTTTGTAAGTGGCTTCACGAAATGCTGCTATTTTTACTTCTACATCTTTCATCATACCTATCACAGGTACTTCTCTGTTATCCATGGCATAGCATTTCCCATACATAGTGGTTACTGATAACCCTAATTCTTTCATAATACCATAGGGCATTACATTAGCAGCAGCTCCTGAATCTATCATGCAGTTTTTAATCAACCGGTTATTGACTAACAAAGTAACATAGAAGGGATCTACCTGAGAAGGCTCCTGAGTGATAGTGGTTCCAACATAAACCTCTGGGGTTTGGAACTCTTGATCCTTTCCAACTTTAGCTAAACCAATGGGTAATACTGTGTCACTATCAGATATACTAGAGAATAAAGACAAAGCTACATCCTTATGTTCTTTAATCTTTATCAATTCTACTAATGGAACAGTGACTTTCATTTGAGTTAAGGCTTGGGCCATATCAAATGTAGGATTATTGCGTTTTTCAGTATTAACCCTAACTTTTTCTATTTTGAATTGACTTGCCCTTTTCACTGTCTCTGCTCCTTGTACATCACCAACATTTTTATCATCTATGCCTTTAGGTACATCTTTAACTTGTTCCTCTTTTTCTTGACTGACCTTAGGAAAAGTAGTAATACTGCTTGATGCCCCCCTTTTTGTGACTTCTTTTACAAACATAGAACCTGGCTCACCTTGATCAGTGTCTCTCTTGGTGCTTCTCAGATTATAGTTATGTTTTGCTTTGGCAATTGCAGCCTTAGTGAGATTTCTAACTTCTTCGTCACTGGGCCTTCTAAGATGAACCTCTTCATCTTCAATTGTTACCACATTCAATGTGGGATGCCAACCTAAGGCTAACTGTCCTTGCACTAACTTTTCATTATCCAACACATCACTGTATTCACTTTGCACAGATTCCTCATCACTTTCTATGGTGGTTTCAAACATATTAATGTCAGGCTCTGCTTCTGGTCTCATAGATTCTTCCAGAGCTTGAGCCACTGCACACTGATGAGGGGAATGTGGTCCATCACAAGCAATACACCAAGGAGTATTTTCTATATTGTGAACAGTTTTCCCTTTCAAGGGATCCGGTGTGTCTTGACTTTGGGTAATTTTGGGCTTCTCCATTTGGGGTTTACCATTATTCCAATTGGTATTATAGGGCATATCATGTAATCTAGGGGGTCTATCTTGCTAGTTATAATGAGGTTTATCATTTTTGTTTACCTTAGCAGTCAGATCTTTCATAGCAGTAACCAATTTCTCTATTTTATCATCCTCTTTAGCAACTTTATTAGGTTGCTGTTTGGTTTCTTGCCATAATCTACCATCTGTCTTTCTTCCTAATTTTTCAGATGCTTTGTTGTTACTCTCTACATTTATGGCAATTCTAAAAGCATCTCTTAAATTATGGGGGTTTTTATCTCTTAAGATATAGGCCATCTTGGAATCAAATGCATTGTAATATGTATTAAGACACATGTTGTCATCTAGCCTCATCACCTGATACAATTTGTGCATAGTTTTGTGGAATCTGGCATTGAAATCAGTGACCATTTCATTTTCAGATTTTCTAATGTTGTTGAACTCATTTAGCATGAAACTCACATTAGTCTTGTCACCATACTGCTCTTGGAAGAAATTTTTAAAATCTTCCCATGAACCTATGCTATTTATTGGAAGACCTCTGTACCAATCTCTTGCGTTATCAACCAGGGATTGAACAAATAGTTTCATAATAACATCTTCATCTGCTATCTCATAATCATTTATTAAATCCCTGAAAGATTTTAGATGTTCCTTAGCACTAATTGCATTGTTCCCAGCAAATTTATGGAGTCTGTCTCTTAGCTCAGTGGGAACATGATTTGGATATCCTGGGATCCCATCAAAGAACAATTGTCTATATTGTTTCAGATTGATGGGCCTTCTTTGAAAAGGGGTAATAGCACTATTATTTCCCATGGTCATTCCAACTTTTGGGATTGGAGATTGAGGTGCCCAGGTGTACTGTTTATTCACAGGTAGTTGGCTTACTGAAGCAATATTGGCCTGTACTGCAGGTTGAGCATTAACCTGAGGAAATGAAATGTGTTGGGGATTAGCTTGCTAAGATCTTCTGATGGGAATGTAATAGGGGGAGCCTTTAAGTAGTTAATCTTTCTTTTTACTTCTTGATTCGCTGCTTCTAACTCAGCCTTTTCCAGTTCCATTTGGAGATCTTCCTTTTCCTTCCTCATCCTTTCCATCTCTCTCTCATGTGCTAGAATCCTATGAGAGATCTCTTCTGCAGTTTTAGACTCTATTCCATCATCTACCCATTTCTATTTTCCTTTATCTAAATTTGATTTAGGAGGCTGGGAGTCATTTAATACTTCCCTAATTGGCTGGGCTACTGACTTACAAGCTTGTCTAGTTTTAGGGATTAGGATTTCCCTAATCACAGGGCCTTCCTCATCACTTTTTTCTTTTTCCTTAGCAAGCATTTCAAGATCAGCTATCTGTCTAAGAAGCCTATCACTTTCCATTAATTTGGCTTTAACTTCCTTCTCCTTATTTTCCTCCTTTTGGGCTCTTAAGGAGATTAAATGATGGACTCTTTTATTTAAATCTTCAATCTCTTGAGACACTTTATCCTCATTAGGGAAGTTTTCTTCAGAGTCTGATGCATTAACTTGATCTATGTCAATCAGACTAATGTTCCCATCAATTGTCCTAGGAACAGAGTGCCTAATTACATTAGAACTGGTTCTATCTTTTGCAGAAACACTAGCATGAGATAGATCTTGATTTAAAATAGGTGCATCATCAATATTTCCAAACAATCCCGAATGAAAACCTAAGATATCATGCTCTGAATCTCTAGAAGATGAATTAGACTTTGCATAAACAGGTCGGTCAAGCATCTTACCAGTAGTATTGTTTTTCTGCACCCAAGCAGCATTTGATGGCTCATGCAACACGGATCTCTTCTGGCCTCTCCGTGACTGTTCTGGCAGACCTTCTTGCAAAGTTTCACGAGGATGTTTCTTCATGAATGATCTTGTGTTTTTTGCTCCTTGCATCTTTCTTGTCTTCCTTTCAAAAAAATTTGTATCTCACAAGGACTGGTTCAAAGTAACAGAGTCACCACCCACAAAACTATGGGAAAAAGGAAAACCTCAACACAGATCTATATTGTAACTCTCCCTAGTAGAGTCACCACTTTTGTTGTCTTCAAAATCTGATTCCCTTTAACATCCTTAAAATAATATGGTTTAAAGCTTGGTGTAGAAGAGACATCAAAGATAAGGAAATTCTCAAGACAACATATGACAAGGTTTGATTAGACCTTCTACACTTCGGGCTTACTCAGAGCCCAGGTGGGTATACCTTTGTGAATTAAATTCACGCTTTCAAACATAAACCCACAGCAAACTAGTCCAGAAAACCAGTGGATCTATTCACCTTGAAATCAACTGAAAACAAAGCATGAAAATTGTACTTAAGTTCAACATTTCGATCAACAAAGCATGCAATAAACAACTTCAATTAATACGAGTGCCTTATCCAAGGTCACAGAGTCATCTAAACTCAAATAAGACTCCTCAAACAAAACATCTTTATGCTTCCCATCGGCTTGGTTTCTATCAATCCTTGTATATGCCTGACACCTTCAAGAACTCAAGCATTCTAAACCAAGCTATGGTCATCAAAATTCAAAGTTCCTTCCAGAGAGTTTACTGGTATGAGTGATCCCCACCTCTTTAATTTCCCTCCTAAAGAGAAAAGCTAATGAACACTTCTACTAAAATTGCTTTGCAATTCCATTCAAACAGAACAACCCTGGATTATTCAGAATGAAAACAGTAAACAAATTTGTGAACAAACTTGAAGACAACATAGAGCTTTACTCAAAACTGATGGTCTGTATATTGATGTTTAGTTCAAAAAATATTACAAGAAATTTTGATTCTCCATTAGACTTAGAAAAGCTCAGATAAATTTCTGCAGCGTTTTCTTACAATTTTTGCGATCTCTCATCCTCTAGTCCTGGTATCCATTTATAACAACAAGGACACACAAAGCTTTGGACTTCTCGAGGAGATTTTGTTACAATCACTTCTTTTAGAGTAAAGAGGTTACAAACTTTTCGCAAAAGCAGTTACAAACTCTTTTCAGCCTC
Organism: Cryptomeria japonica; assembly: GCF_030272615.1. NCBI lineage: Eukaryota > Viridiplantae > Streptophyta > Pinopsida > Cupressales > Cupressaceae > Cryptomeria > Cryptomeria japonica. The sequence goes on along the minus strand of NC_081413.1, from coordinate 410,728,767 downwards.
TGCAGTTTCTTCAACAGTTTGTTCGGTTGCAACCTCTTCTATCTTTTCAGGGGTGCTCTCTAACTATTCTGGATCATGGGTGGCATATTTAATCATCCACTCATTATACACTTCTTCTATCGGCCATGAGAAATTAATCTCTTTATCTTTAGTCTTAGTCAACCTTTTCCAAGAATTTCTCATTTTGTTGACTTCTGAATTGAGAAAAGTATAATGCGACTTAATTTTCTCTATCTCTTGTATTGTCACAACAAAGAAAGAAGCATCATCAAGATCAATAATTCCTTTAATTCTTGCTAACAATTTAGCTTCTATCTCCTTGAGCCACATTTATTTGTCTTTTAACTGATCCGGGCTAGCAAAAACTCCGGGGAGCAACTCAAAAACTTGGTCAGTGTATTCCTTCTTGCATAGATTAACCTTCCTATCCACATTATCCACCTCTGCTGCTAATTGTATTCAAATTTTAGTAACATCAGAAGTGGAGTTAATGATGGGATTGGCCCTTGCCTCATCACATGATACACACATAAACTCTAAATCTTGCTCCCTAGGCCTCCATCTGTCAAAAATAGGCATCAAAATAGCCTTGTCTCTCCTGAGCTCATTCCATATTTCCATAATTTTACCTACATTGTTGTAGAGCAATGAGGCATTTATTGTATCTGCAAAACTGGAAATTGTAGCCCTTACTCTCTCCTCATATTTCTTTGCATACAAGGCCTGAGCCTGTTGCAAATTTTCTAATTCTTGGGGAGTGATTTCAATTATTTGAGAGCTGGAGGGTGCTGGAGATGGTGGAAACTCAATGATAGGGCTAGTAGGTGGAGGTCTTGCAGGAGAAGAGGAGATCATCAGTGTTGAAGACTCACCTTGATGGTATTGTCCAGTCAACTGGCTCTGCAGCTTGGCAATGATGCTATCCTTACCTCTTATCTCCTCCTTGGCACTGTTATAGGCCTTTAAAACTGTTTCCAACTTGATTTGGAGGGCCTCTTTCTCTTTGGCTTCCTTCTCTGCTACTGCAACACTGAATTTTGCAGTCTGTAACACAGTGCTAGCAGCCTCTACTACCCCTGTACTCTGCACTCTCTTCACCATCATTCCACCAAGGTAACTTGACCCTGGGGTGTCTTTGCTTTTCTTACTCTCATTTCTCTAGAGAGACCACATGACAAGTGCAGCATTGTCCTTATTAAAATTACCCCCTCCATAGGTTTAGTCTCTTTTCTTACTGTATCTAATACCAGGGCATCTGCAATATCCCATTCGGGTAATATAAGCACTCCAGCTTGTGCTACCATATCTCTTCCCTGCTCAGGGGTGATGGTTTTGAATTCTTCCATCATCTCTTGCTTTATTTCCTCTTCCACCAGGGCTGGATTTTTATTAGGCTTCTCAACCTTTCTTGTTTCAGATCTAGCATTATATATATCTATGTGCTGTTTCCATATAAATTGCATAAATGCTTCTGATGTGACAAAATTGTTATCAGCTAGAAAGGCACTACTTGCCTGCGTTATCTCAGGATCCCACTCCTGGCCTTTAAGTTCAGTGGAGGTAATATCCATTCCAGCAGCAATGGGTTCTTCCGGCATCCCTTCCTCCACTTCATGATAGGTGTACGCAATTTCCCCTAGACTACCCAATTGTAGGAGTTGCTCAGCTGCTGCTTGCTCATTTCCTATATGGATAGGGGATTGGGATGGGGAATACAAAGGTGTATCTGATTGTATTTCTTTCCCCACCCTTTGCTTCTTTGGGCTCTCTTGGATGTCGATGACATCTTGTATCTTCCTCTTTCCTTTGGAGGTAGAGGGCTCCCCTGTTGTAGGCACCATCACACTATAACCTGATTTCTTATGCAGTGTGTAATCACCAGGAGGGATTGGCTTGCTAGTAACTGACCTACTAAGGATCATTCTAGCTTTCTTAGGGTTGCTCTTGATTACAGATTCCCTCTTCTCCTTCAATGTCTGCATCACATCTTCAAAGCAAACAATCAAAAACTTTATTTTCTCTTCTAGTGGGAAAAAGCTAGACAATGGGTCATAGCTAGCATCAAACTGATGCACAAAATCCAGGGCTTTCTTATAAGCCACCCACTTTTCTTTCCTTAGCTCCTGCTCATCTAGATCAAATTCATTTCTGATGAGGTCTTCAGGAAACTAGAATTGATGAGGCCTACCTCTGCATTCTACCTTCTTCCTAAACATACCATTGAAGAAGTCCTCTGGATTGGCACACCTAGACATTGCAGTGGATAAATGATAAGGTTTGAGGAAATCCTCAAAGCAATTCCAGCCTCCCTTTGTTATTACAAATTGGTGGGCTATGGTAGCTGCAGGGAAAATAGTCCCTTTACCCCTGCCTATCAACTCTGCCTCTTGCAAGCCACCAATTTGTCTGAGGATCTCCGCGATTCCTACTTTGAGAGGGACCTAGTAAGGTAACAAAAATGGGGTGCCCCTGAAACCAAAAACTCTGAAAACTGTGGAGACTGGATATAAATAAATGTCACCCTAGTTATGAACAATTTTTATGTTCTCTGCGAATTTTTTGGTCTCATGAATTCCAGAAGAACTTTGGGGATTCTTGGGTTCTCAGAGCAGAGGAGAGTCCTTATTTTTGATGCAAAATATTTATCAAACTTCAGAAAACTGACATCCTCTCCATCCCATGACAACACAATACTCCAAAATTGTACCGACATTTTTTCTCCTTCCTTCTCCTTAACCAGGTCCAGCCCACTAGAAAAATAATCACCACCTTTGAAGAGAAAACGATGCATCAAGAGTGAGTACCATCCGAAAGGCCTATCCACCTTTCCATTCTTGATTCCTATCAACCCTTCATGAATAGCATAAACAATATAAGCAGCATAATCAAATGTGATTGCAAGAGAAGGATTCAAATTCTGAGCGATCATTAACAATTAATGATTCGGCATATTTGCTTCAGCATCTTCTCCCAAAACTTGGCAAAGTGCCCAATACATTCCTTTAGCCCTTAGGGTAAACATACTTAATGAGAAGGGCTCTTGTGTGTTGGGTCCTACAACTCTTAACCCTCCTATTTTCACATAAAATTCCTTAAGAGGCCCATTCGTGAGATGACTCCTCTGTGCACCATAAATTTGGGCTAATGATGTGAAGTTTATAGGTTCTAGAAAGTTTTTAAACTCAATAAGCCCAAATGCTATCCTAAACTCTTCAGCATTAATTTCAACAAGGGTTTTCCCATTCACATCCCGAATGCTTCTTGTGACTAGATCATAGTTGAACACAATTTGGGTTAGCAAATCTGTGTCCATGAATACTCCTGGGACAACTAATTTCCCGACATCTAGTTCCCAGATACAGTTTTGCGGGGCAAGAGAATTTCTCATTCTGAATCCAACTTTAAACAACCCCAACCCAGACAATCCAACCTGTGGGTCTCTCAACCAGTTACCCTTGTCATATAATCCTTCTCCTATCTTTAAACGAGGAGCCTTGGGTACTAATTCTTTTGCCTTTGATGCCTGATTAGTTGACAACGTCAACTGTTCTAAAAAATCATCACAAACACTCCTCTCTGAATAGTTAACCTTGCCGAAAAATTCTCTTTTAGGAGCCATTTTGAAAATGCAAGAAATGAATGCCACTCTTAAACAATTCTGCGATGAATCAAGAACACTACACAAGAATTGCTACACAAAAATATGAGAGAACCAGTTCTTTGCTTGAAGGAATTTGCTCTGCAACTGACCTGACTTGCTCTGTATCTGAGGAAAATAACTCTGTGTCTGCTCTTCTGCAAAATCCTTTAAAAGATATCTTCACTTTGTTGTTAGGAAATCAAATATTTGTACTCAGGGCCTTAACTATAACATTGATTCCGCATGCTTTGGCCGTCCCTTAAAAATTCATTTCATACAAGAATTCATATTTTTCGCTCCAACGGGTTAGAACATTCCTGCAAGTGTTTCATTTTGCTCTTTCGCAACTTCGCGAAGCATAACTATCGGGCAGCTTGGTCCTACGAAATAACGCCAACCGTTCGATCAAAAGAAACTTGATCGAGCATTAGGTTAACTGATGACTTTAGCTTTACTCTATGTCCCGCTTTTCTATTGGCTATGTGATACTACGTGGCGTCCAACCATTGGCCTTAAAATTCCCTTCGCATTCCACTTGATACTGGCCACGTGTCTTTCTTTCATACGGCTGGTTCCACCTTGGCGGGCCCACACTTTCTTCTTAGACCACGTGCTATCATGACATGTGGATGGCTCGCGTTCACTCTCGCTATTTCGCGGGGTATAAAGGACGAGCATCTTACCCTTGCAAAATAGTGCGGGCCGTCAGATCATCTCTTAAGATGATCGGCTTTTAATCCTCTTAAAAGGCTCTCAGGAGGGGTGGGCTCGCTGACTCATCGTGAACATCTGGCGCCCAGTCACTTTCGGAGCTGACTTGTCACCTTCTTATTTGCCAAAAGGAAACCATGGGGCCCCACCTTTTTCATAACAGCTATATCCTCCAGGTCATCATCATGACATGTGGATGGCTTGCGTTCACTCTCGCTATTTTGCGGGGTATAAAGGACGAGCATCTTACCCTTGCGAAATAGCGCGGGCCATCGGATCATCTCTTAAGCTGACCGGCTTTTAATCCTCTGAAAAGGCTCTCAGGAGGGGTGGGCCCGCTAACTCATCGTGAACATCTGGCGCCCAGTGACTTTCGGAGCTGACTTGTCACCTTCTTATTTGCCAAAAGGAAACCACGGGGCCCCACTTTTCTTCTTAACAACTATACCCGCCAAGTCATCTCCACCTGCGACCTGACTCACCTCTGGGGGTTGCCTTTTAGCCTTTAAGCCTGACTCATTGACTGTTGTGACTTGTGCCACGTGCCGCCAACTTACTCACTGTCAACCACCAGCTGGACCGTTTATGTGGCATGCCATGTATTTTTCGCAATTTCGCTGGTTTTAAACTACGCGCAACTTCGCCTAGCGAAATAACGCGAGCCGTGGATCCATCCGCGAGATGCGCACTAGTTACTGGGCCCGACAACTTTAGAAGAAAAACATACAAGGCATAAAATTTTTGATTAATTAACATAACCGCCTAGGCAAACAACAAGGGGGGACACTTCCTACGACCCCATGACCCATTACTTAAGTGACTAAAGTAACGAAAGATTAGAAACCAGAGGTTTTAGAATGAAAGACAAGAGGATTTAAAATAAAAAACCCTTAAACCGTTGAGGTCTAGAACAAAGTTGAAGCATTTGGAACTACACCTTATTCAAAAATTCAACAAAACCATAGCCAATCATGGGAAAAGAAAAACCCATTTTAATCAGTGATAACAACAACAACCTCACTCCAACATGGATCAAAGGAGGCCTAATAGTGGAGGCAATAGAGGACCACATATGGTGCTTGAATCACCATTATCTTTGTTTGAAAAACCAGAGGTCCCTTACACACATGGTCAAGCATATGATAATCACCTTCGCAGACCATTATGGAGGTCTTATGTAGAAAAATATGCTCAATCACATACCAATGTTAAGGATCAACCACCAAAGCAATTGGATATTCAAAGGCATGCTCAAAATTTGGACACAAGGAAACCCCATGTCAAATTTGGGGGCAACACTATAGAACAAACTCATGACATGCCTATAGAGTACGGTATACATAGACAAAGCAGATATTCTGTTCCTCAACGTGACTCTATACCAAGTGATCCATATACGCAACATCATTATAGACCTCCTCCATATGAACATGTGTATGATCAATATCATCCATACATGCAACATGCTCCTCCTCCACCCGGTGGTTTAGGCATGGGGTATGGTCCAAGAAGTCGGTCTCCACCAAAGAACAATTTGGAGCAACAAATCACAGACTTACAAAAAAAAATGGACATAAATACACCGAAGCCAACATACACAATGAGAGACATATGTCCATATCCATTTGACAAAAGCATTCCAATGCCTCCATTTCCTACACACTTTGTGACACCTAAGTTTGATAAGTATAGAGGAAAAAGAGATCCTAAGGCACACATAAGACAGTTTTTCACAGCTTGCATTGAGGTAGCTTCAGAAGAGACACATTTGATGAGATTATTCCCACAGAGCTTAGGTGATCAAGCTATGGAATGGCTCTCCCAACTTCCACCTAGAATTAAGTCATGGGGTGACTTAGCAGAGGCATTTATCCAACATTTCTCATACAACATAGAGACAGGCATATCAGTCACCACTTTGTGCAACACCAAGCAAAAAGATGGAGTCTTTTTCATCATTTTTACAAAGATGGAGGAATCTAGCCAGCAGATGCTCTTGTGAAATTCCATAGAAACAAATGGTAGAAATGTTCACCCAGAATGTTAACAACGACATTGGTTATGACCTAAGAAAAGCTTGTTTGTCCACTTTTAAGGACGTCATTGAAAAAGGCTTAGCAATAGAGAAGGTCCTAATTGAGCAAGGCATCATCAAAATATTCAAAGAAAACAAAGAGGACTTTAAAGGAAAAGATAAGCCAAGATTTTGGAACAAAAACAAGAACACAATCAATGATGGTGTTGTGGATGCCAATACAGTGCGACCCAAAATCATTTTTTCAGAATCAAGCTCTACAAATAATCAAGTGAATACTCAAGCAACTTCAAAGTCACGAAGGAAGTACACCCCATTGGGAGAACCACTTGAGTTAGTTTTCAAGAAGCTAATGGCAAACAAAGTAATCACAATTCCAAATTTTCCTCCATATGAGCCAAAGGTCAAACCAAATTGGTGGAATTATGATTAGTATTGTGAATTTCATAAGAGCAAGGGTCATAAGACAGGAAATTTTCATTGACTGAAGAACATCATACAAGATCTCATTGATAGAGGTGAGATTGAGATTGAAGGACACTCATCCAACCAAGAACATGAGATGTTTAAGGAACTATTCCCAAAACATGACAAGGGAAAAGCTACAGCCACGGATGACCAAACCAACTATACCAAAGCATCCTATAACTATGACTCAACTATCAATCACATTTCAATGCACAATTATGTCTCTACCATTATCATCAAGGACAAAACACTTAAGAATTCTACCCAAAGACCCAAAATTGTCTTAAAAGGCATTGGATCTTCTTCCGAACCTACCTTTGAATGTCATGTTACAACTCGTCGTGGTAAATCCACTTTGCAAGGTGCTCCAACTAAAAACACTGCTTCCTCATCAACCAAGCCTGAGTATGACCTTGTATAATAGTTGGGGAAGACACCAGCACTATTTACATCCTTGAGCTCTTACGCATATCCCCCGCACATAAAGCCATTCTTGACAAAATCTTGAGAGACATTGGTGTTCCTACTGATCTGAACATGGACCAGTTTCAAGCCATGGTGGGATACCTTTCCATACCACACTCCCTTACATTCATAGAAGCTGATGATGCCTTTGTAAGTCAGCCACATAATGCACCTTTACACATTGAAGCCTTCATACACAAATATCGAATAAAATGAGTCCTGATAGATGGAGGAGAAGGTCTGAACATTTGTACATTGAGCACTATTAAACAATTGGGATATTCTGATAAAGTTGTGAATTCTACAAACAAGATTACCATCAAGGCATATGATGATGAAGAGAATTCATCCAAAGGCACAGTCACCTTGCCTCTTAGAGTTGGGCCAGTTACAAAGGATGTGGTTTTTCAAGTCCTAGACCTAGATCTCACGTACAATATATTACTAGGACTTCCTTGGATTCATGAAATGAGGGCAATCCCATCTACATAACACCAATGCATTAAGTTTCCTCACAATGGAGTTGAAATAATATTTAATGGTGATCCTAATCCATTCATATACTGAAATAACTTGAGACCAAAAACTAAGACCATCATTCCCAGTAATTGCGAAGCTGTTCCTTCTTCTGGATACATTGATCCTGAGTCATTAAAACCTTCAACATCAAAACAAGGCGAGCTTAAAGGCAAATTTTAGGACAAGGGCATGGGTGAATACACTTTGAATCAAACCATGTACTTATGACAAGTCTTGGGTTCACCAAAAGACTATGGAAGACCACATCCTAATAAGCAGGTATCTATCATTATACTCAAATGGGACCCTACTATCTTTCAAAGATGGGGTGAACTGGAAGAGGAAGACTTATACAAAATGCTTTACAAAGACCTTGAAAATGATACACAAGATCACATCAGTATACCATGTGAGAAGTATGGCAAAGGGTTCAAGATCCTACAAAAAATTGGGTATGATGGCAAAAGCCCTCTTGGCTTAAGAAAGGAAGGCATCATTGAGCCTTTACAACCTGAATTGACATTAAAAAAGGAACGCTCGAAGGGACTTGGTTTCGTGACTTCCAAGGTCCACACTCAAAGGAAAAAAAGAAGCATTACAAATTGAAGCTACCAAAATTCAACAAGAAAATCGCTATTCCACAGACTCCAATGAATGGGAATGGGGTTCAGACAAATCCTCTAGTGACTATGAACTCACCGAGACGTTCAGAGAGCTAGATGAACCCATAGAAGAAGAGGATTTTTATGAAAATTTCAAAGTTGGTCAAGAAACAACCCCGAAGGATCCCATATAGTCCTTGCCTCTAGGTCCTAGGTTGAAATCACATAGAATGAGAACACCTATCCCAGAATGCACTACTAGTGATGATAATTTAGATTTGTTCATGATTGAGACAGATGAGGAGAGTGCCAATGATGACCTTGATAACTACCTTGACATACCTGAATATAAACACATCTTCACTCTTAGCCCCGCTAACTTCGAATACATCAAAGGCCTTCCACTTGTTCACCACCAGCTCATTGAATGGGACCATGAATGACTTGCACAGTTTGACACATTCCAAAATGATGAAGCTTTTATTGACTATCTTGGCATATGAGATGATCTTCCCCCTGGGGACCATAAAGCGGGATACATCATAGAACTCAATAGCGTGGCATATTTTGGTGAGGGTGTCGGGCCTTCCAGTCACAAAAATATAAAAATAAAAACAAATCAAGGGTCTTATGGCAAAAACCACATTGTGGCGCTGTCTGACCCCAAAAAAGTAAAAAGAAAGGATGTATCTGAGGGTGAAAACCTCTCTGAGGCACCTGAAGATGGAAGGCTCAACATTATCCTAGCAACATATGAGGAAAAGTCATCCATGTTGGTAGAGGAGACTATCAAAACTAACATTGGCACAGAAGAGGTTCCACACAACATATTCCTGGCTCAATCTTTGACAGAGTCAAAAAGGTCAAAATTCATAAGTCTCTTCACAGAACAACAAATCAACATTGCATGGTCATACACTGATATGCTGGGATTGGATCTGGATTTGGTAATGCACCATTTGACAGTTAAACTAGGGGCAAAACCAGTGAAACAGAAATTAAGTAAGATGCATCCACAAGTCGCATTATTAGTCAAAGTAGAGCTTGAGAAATTATTGGATGTTGGATTCATACGCCCAATTGATTATCCTGAATGGATCTCCAACTAAGTGCCTGTCAGCAAACCAGATTGTAGTATCAGAATATGTACAGATTTTAGAGACATCAACAAAGTTTGTCCTAAGGATGATTTTCCATTACCAAATATTGACTTGATTGTCGATCTCACAGCTGGTCATGCGATGTTATCTTTGATGGATGGATTCTCTGGTTACAATCAAATAAAAATCGCATCCAAGGATCAGCACAAAACAACATTCACTTGTCCTTGGGCAACTTTCTATTGGAATGTCATGCCCTTTGGGCTAAAAAATGCAGGTGCTACATATCAAAGAGCCATGACTACTATCTTCCATGATCTCATGCACGTAATTGTGGAAGATTATGTTGATGACCTCTTGGGTAAATCAATAGATAGAGATACACATTTGGACATACTTTCAGTCATCTTTGATCGGTTGGAAAAGTATAAAGTAAGAGTAAATCCCAAGAAATGTGTCTTTGGATTAACCTCCGGGAAGCTCCTGGGATTCATTGTATCAAAAAGAGGAATTGAAACCAATCCAACAAAAGTCAAGGCCATCCTAGAGATGCAACCACCATGAAATATCAGTCAGCTTCGAACTTTGCAAGGGAGACTCCAGTCCATACGAAGATTCATAGCACAAATTACCGATAAGTCTAATCCCTTTCAACACTTGCTACATAAAAACATCAAATTCAAATGGGATGATAACTATCAACAAGCTTTCTAGATACTCAAAGATTATCTTCTGAATCCGCCAGTTTTGATGCCACCAGTTCCAGACCAACCTTTATTACTATACATATCAGCTACTTCAATAGCATTGGGGGCACTCTTAGCACAACACGTTGCTGAGGGCAAAGAAAAGGCAGTATACTACATCAGTCGCACATTGGTGGGATATGAGCTAAACTACACACCAATTGAGCATGCATGTCTCACTCTGGTCTTTGCTTCGTAGAAATTACGACATTACATGCTAACTCAAAAGACTAAGTTGGTTGCAAGGATTGATCCATTGAAATACCTTCTCAATAAAGCAACACTTACTGGGCAACTAGCCAAATGGGTGATGATCCTGAGTGAATTCGACATCGAGTATGTGGACAGAAAAGCAATAAAAGGACAAGCTATCATAGATCAGTTAGCGAATGCTCCCATGATAGATGATGTTCCTCTAATTTCAGAATTTCTAGATGAATCCATTTTAACAGTGTCGCATGCAAAGCCTTGGCAAATATACTTTGATGGCTCATACACACAGCATGGGGCAGGAGGTGGCATCCTCTTCATAACTCCTCAAGGGGATTCTATACCAAAATAATATAGATTATGATTTCCCTACACTAATAACATAGCGAAATATGAGGCATTAACAAATGGATTGTGGATTGCAGTTCAGTGGAAGATCTAAGAACTTCATGTTTTTGGGGACTCTCAACTTGTGATTCATCAGGAAACTAATGACTACCAAACAAAGGATGATAAATTAATGCCTTACAAAAGAATGGTGGATGACCTGAAACAACATTTCATGAAGATAGACTTTGAGCAGATACCCAGAGAGCAGAATAGAGTTGCGGATGCCATGGCTACAATCGCTTCACTAATTGATCTACCACTGAATGAGACCCGCTATGAGTTCTTGGTAGATAACCTTTTGGTTCCCTCATATGAAATCACTCCTACTGAGATGATATGTGTTGTTGGTCCTGAGTCCTAGTTATAATAACCAACGTCACACTTTCATTCACCAATCTTCTTGATACGTCATCTTAGCCGATATCCTATATCATCGAGGTCTATATGACACTCTTCTTAGATGATTAGAAAGCGACGAAGCTCAGATTGTGTTACATGAAGTATATGAAGGGATATGTGGTCTACATTCTAGTGGTCCTACCTTAGCCAAGAAACTCATCAGGACTAGATATTACTGGCCCAATATGGAAAAAGATTCATATCAGTTTGTCAAGAAATGTAAGCAGTGTCAACTTCATGGAGACCTCATCCATGCGCCAACACAAGAACTTCAACCAATTGTGACTCCTTGGCCCTTTTGTCAGCGGGGACTCAATCTCATAGGCAAGATTCATCCTCCACCTTCCAACGGTCATAAATTCATCATCACTGCCACAGAGTATTTCACAAAATGGATTGAAGCCGTACCTCTCACGCAAGTCACTGGAAAACAAATTGCTACCTTCATTCTCAAGTATATCATTTGTCGATACGGTATTCCTGTTTCCATCATCACTGACAACGGGCGTCCCTTCAAAAATCAGGATGTTCATGAACTCTGTGACCGCTTTCATATTACCCATCATTTCTCCACACCTTATTACCCCCAAGGTAACAGTCAAGCTGAGGCGTCTAATAAAACAATCCTTAAAATCTTGAAAAAGATAGTCAACGACGCTGGCCATAATTGGCATATCCAGCTTAATCCCGCACTTTGGGCTTACCGCACAAGCGTCCACACACCTATAGGAGCTACACCTTATTCACTTGTCTACGAAACTGAAGCTATCTTGCCTATTGAGGTCAAGTTACCCTCTTTACGTGTCTCTTTGCAAAACATTATTAGTGATGAAGACTACAGGGTCTCTCGCTTACAAGAACTTGAACTATTGGATGAACGAAGACAAACTGTTTTTAATCATGTCAAGGCTTATCAACAATGAATGAGTCATAGTTACAATCATAAAGTGAAGCCTTTCACATTTGAGGTAGGTGACTTGGTCCTCAGAGAAAATCCTAAAAATCTACAAGACAGAGAGAAGAAGGGCAAGTTTGAACCAAACTGGCTTGGTCCTTACATCATCACAGCAGCATATGGATCTGGTGCATATCAACTCTCAACCACAGAGGGTGAACCTTTGGAGGATCCTATCAATAGCATGCACCTTTGCAGGTTTTACACATAGCTCTCTAGAGTATCCCAATTTCAAAAATACAAAAAAATCATAAAACATAAAAAATCGTTACTTGGTGAAAACCTGGCAAATAGGCACCTTGTGACAACAAAAAAAAAAAAATCAAAGAAGTAAAGAATTTTTTTTTCATCCAACGGTGAAAACCACTTTGGTGGTGCCCTGGGCAAGTACCATGGTGAAAACTGGGTCACCAGCGCCATGTGTAGAGACATTGCTCCTCCTTCCTTTAGGATTCCATTTCCTTCATTCTTCACTTTGCACACACTCACGACCTATTCATTCATAATAAAATTACCCATTCCCATTATGGCTTGTTATTGATCTACCCAAGATTGGTTCGCCATTCATAATAAACCTTCCTTTCCACTCCTTTCCATTCATAATAAATCAGCTCCTATCTGTGGCTAAGGCAAATCCTACGTCGTAATGGGTGTGGAACTAAGAGCATCACATGTCTCGAGGAGTACAATTTTTTCCAGTTTTCTTCAGTCTATTAACGCACAATCCACAATAACATTTGCATCACAAATCCGCAATAAAGTTCCATCTTCTCCACAATAAGGTATCAGTTGCATGGATTCAGTTAGTTTCAGATGAGACACGATAGCAACAATGGGCTTCAACAAATCAAATCTTTCAACAGACTCAGACAACATTATGGTTTAGTGCTATCTATCTTTTTTGTGAAAGTAAACATTGTGACCACAATCAAATAGACTTATACAAGTGACAAGAGACACTAAACTTGAGGACTACAGTGGATGTTGGTGTCGAGTCTTGGTTTTCTTTTGATTTTATCTTTTTGGTTACATGTCTTTTAGCTTTTCCGGGATGTCTCTGACTAGAGATTCTATCTCTAGGATGTCTTTGACTAGAAAGGTGAGGATGGGGTATTGTCACCTATTTTTCTTTTGCTGTTTGTGGATTGTCTCTTAGTAATGCTATGACTTGCCCAAGGATATGAGGACACTGAGAATCTAGTATGAACTGGGGCATTCCTTGTTTGTGACTGTCTTATCTCCATGCAAATAGGTACAATGACTTTCTGGGTCAAACATATGCCTCGATTGTCATAACCTATTTTGCCATAATAAAGCTCAATGATGATAATGCACAAGAAACTTGTTTCACTTTCATATCTTCTATCTTCCATCCCCCTTTCTTGATTGACCTCCATCATCCTTCTTGAGTCCGTGCAGCCCGCTATCACATGACTGAGTATAATGACATGTCAAAAACATTTGCATTTCATGTAGTTGCACCTGCATTACCACATATAAGCATTTCATACATACATATAGATATCACAATTGCATCACATCCTGCACACAACACATGTTAGCACATTTACATTCTCATCATGTAAATAGTTATTTGCATCATCATATCCATCTGCATTTCATACATTCACATTCACATTTGCATAGACATTTAAAAACATAAAAGAACAAAAAAATTTGCATTTCATCATGTACATATTTGCATCCATATCATAAGCATCACATACATCATAAACCATCTCATCACATAGGTACACATGCATATAGCTACCGCAAAAGATGAATCATCTCATATATATAATCAAAAGTGTCATGATACAGTGATGTTAAAAGACATATAGCTATGATCACCTAAAGGTGTCTACATCATCATACAAAATGGTACAAAATTGATACATAGGGAGCCCTCTATGGCTATGACGAACTCCCTCCCTCGGAGCTGCCTGGCCTCGATGGAGTCTAAGCCCTGGAAGGACCTGCCCCAGGATCATCTCTCTTGCCCCCTTTATCTGGTGGTGGTGGAGGACCCATAACCCCACCGCTGGATGCCTATCTCCTCTGGCTCCCTACCATAGCCGTCGCTGTCCATGATGGTCTGTGGAAGCTCCTCACCTGCTGCTCTAGTGGCACTGCCCCATAGTATAGGTCTTGCCAGTAACCTATCTCCTCCCCTACCCACAGGACATAGGCATATCTAGCTCCTATGTCCTCTGCCACCTGCCTCCCAGCCCTCAGTGCTGTCTTAGCCTTAGTATAATGCTGGATGGCCTGGTCCCGCTCCCGCTCTATATCTCTCAGCTATCTCCTGAGCCTAGCTATCTCCCTCTCCAGGTCCTGGATCTCATCTGCCTATCCCTGGTAGATCTCCCTTAGCTTAAACAACTCATCCTCCTCCTCCTTGACCCCCTATGCCTTTTCTTGTGGCTCCCCCTATACTGGTGGCTATGGCTATGGCTGTGCCTCTACCTATACCTGCCTCTGCCCCTGCCCCTGCACCTATCTAGGACCCTGTGCTGCTGGCACCTATAGTGGCAATCCACTACGACCCCTCACCACCTGAGCCTGTCTCTCCTCCCCACCCTCCTCTCTCTAACTACACCCCGTCTCCTCCGTTGACCTCTCCCACCACCATCTCCATCATCATCCCCATCCCCACCACCATCTCCATCTAGAGGCTCCCCTGGGTCTGTCAGTCATGGAAAGGGATGCTCAGCCCAATATGCTATGTACTCTGCATCCATGCCTGCATCCTCAATCTCTGGCCACATATCCCATGGCATCGACACCATCTCTACCAACTGCATCACGACCTGATCATATGACAACAATGGCCCAAAGTGTGCCTGATCCCTGACTATCCGAGCATACATCCTAGAACCCTGTGGCATCTGCTGAATATGGCCAAACTGCTTGCATACCTTGTCAACCAACTATCTCTCCAATACATAGGGCATCCACCCAATCAGATATCTGCTCTGGAAGGTATAAGGTAGATCCACTGCATCATCCTCCCACTACTCACACTCACTGTATGACCTCCATATCACAATGTCGATCTCATCCAAAACTCGATGCCAATTCTCCAACCTGCCAATCTGTGGCTATGATGTAATCATATCGTACAAATGCATAAAGCTACGTCCATGACCCCTACCCCTGAAATGTATCGATCAGGTAACTGGCAGATGCTCATATGCCCACACCTGCAACAATGTAACTCCGCAGCCCAATCCTATGGATCCATGATAAACAAACTAATGCAGCTCATAGTATAAGTGTGCCAGCACACATGGTCCCCAGGCATATCTGGTGTGCTGTGTAACCAGTGTCTCCAAGGTGCTCCCCTAGCCCACAGCCAACCCTCATGTCACCTTGTCTGGACATAGGAACCCACTGATCACTCCTCCTAGCACTGCTGGTAGTGCCAGTCCTGTCGCTGTCATGGTATCCCATGCCACGTGTCCTGCTCTCATCTCTAGTCCTAGATCCTAGAACACTCATCTCAGGGCCTCCCTATCTCCATCTCGATCGTAGGGTATCAGCTCCCCATCGATCGGTATCCTCAGAATCCTGTAAACATCCTCCAAGGTGACTGTCATCTCACCCATCAACAAATGAATTGTGCATGTCTCAGAATACCATCTCTCAGCAAGTGCAGTCAACAAACCCATGTTCGCCCAAAACTCAGGCACATACAGAATGTATCGTAGACCAATACCCTCAATAGCAGCTCGGTCCTTGAATGTCAGCTCTAGTCATAATCTTTGCATTGATGGGAATATCTCCTGTGACTCCAGCATAGGCAAATACTCCTGCAGTCAAGCAAACCAATCATGTCAGTCATAGTGGCATTCCCTGTTCATCACAAAATGCTGCTTTTTATCTTAAGTTCTTATGATACTCTATCCTAGTGACACTCACTGTTCATCATAAAGTGTTGCTTCTATCCTAGTGACACTCACTGTTCATCACAAAGTGTTGCTATCTATCCTAGTGGTACTCCCTGTTCATCACAAAGTAGTACATGTTTTGCACTCCCTGTTCATCACAAAGTGCTGCTCATATCTGCACTCCCTGTTCATCACAAAGTGCTGCTCATATTTGCACTCCCTATTCATCACAAAGTGCTGCTCCTATTGGTACTCCCTGTTCATCACAAAGTGCTACTTCTATTGGTACTCCTTGTTCATCACAAAGTGCCTTGATCTATCCTATCCTAGGGCCTCTGCTTGAGTGTATCCTCTTGAGTAGTTTCCTAATTGGCAACGTATGTTCTATCACAGAATTATCGATCCTCACCCTATCTGCTATCCTAGTATTTCCTAGAGGACCTACTTGAGTGTATCCTCTCAACAACTTATCCAATCGACAGTGTATGTTCATCACAGAACTGCTGATTTGACCTTGAAGACATAAACGCGCCTTCATGACATAAACACACTTACATACTACACAAACACGCCTGCTCTGCACAAACGTGCCTGAAATACATAGACGTGCCTATGCTCTGCACAGATGCACCTATCCTGCATAGATGTGCCCACATTTCACAAACATGCTTGCACAATGCAAACACACGCATTTTTCACAGATGCTTTTTCTTGCATGGATGCGCCTGGCACAAACGTAGACGCACCTAGCCAACCTAGACGTGCCTGGCACCAACGCAGACGCGGCTATACATTTTTGACATTTCTTGACATTATCCTAAAAGCACATTTATTGCACTACCTAGCATGCATTTATGACAACAATTAATGCGACAAAGTACAAGGAGGTTTTGTTGTAGTCACCGGTTGTCCTGCGTCGATTGGCCTCTGAAATCGGCAAACACGATCAAATCTATGCACCAATGCCATCGCTGCTGACTGCTACTGCTCTATTCTCTCTCTGCACTCTGATCTCTTCAATGTGTGGATGACAATGAGGATGTTTTCCCCTCGTGGTCTATCTTATAGGCTACCCTAGCCCTAACCCACGTTCCCCAAGTCAGTCTTCTTTATCCCGTGACTCTGTCACTTTATCTGGTCAATCCTTTCTAGCCATTCTTTCTTATCAAGAGATTGTCTACGATCTTTTAAAACATTTTCATCCAATCTCTCGAGGGGGCATATCATTCCCATCTTGGGGCAACTTTGTATCGGTTTATCTTATCTTCTTTGAAACAACGCGACAAGCTGCATTGTCTCAAAGAGGGGCAAAATGTAGACACCTAAAATTGTCATGTCTAATTAAATAAATATTTTATTTATTTAATTATTTTATCCTAATTTTTCTATTAATTAAATAAATCTTTATTTATTTAATTAATTCATTTATCCTCTTCTAGCCTTATTTCTCATTTAAATAAATACATTTATTTATATAAATTACCCTTTTCCTAAATTAAATAAATATTTTATTTATTTAATTGATCCCACTTCCTCTATTAATTAATTGAATCTTTATTTATTTAATTAATTCATTAACCTTTTCTACCTATGACACATGTCATTCATCTCTTAATTCATGCACTACCTACCCTCTCATTATTTTCTTATTTCCTTTACCTACCCTCTAATCATAGCCGACCATTTATCTTTTACATCTCTCAATCTTATCCCTCCATTTTCTTATAGTGTCTTCTATATAAGGAGATGCTTCCTTCATTATCAAACCCTAACTAACTGACTACTTGATCAATTGACTACACTACGCTTTGTACTTTCATATGTGATCCTGCTTGCAACCAAATTTCCGTTCTTTGTTGAGCTCTTGTGCACATAAAATTTGAGAGCAAATATATCAAGGAAGATCAATGGAGATAGGAAGAATGGAGATCCAAACCCTATTGGACATGTGCAGGTATAATCTTTGTGATTTCATTTGATTTGCATTGTCTTAGGTAACCTTCATATGTTATGGTGGATCTTTGTTGTTGTTAGGCTAGGGTTTTGTGGTTGAATTCATTTAGTCTTTCATCATTGTTGTTATCCATTTTCACTATATACAAACACATTCTACAAAACACCGATTGTCTAAAGACTATAATACATCATACTGGTTGGAACAAATTCTGGTTGAGCTTTAACTCATACATATAAAAGTGATCTCAATGCAAGTGTGTGTCCATCAATGACAATCACAACATAATCATAAAAAATGCCAACAATTTTCTCCCATTTGGGTTTCCACGAGATAAATCTTGGTGTCACTATATATCATTTTCATGCATGCGTATTCCTCTATAGTATTTTAGTATATTGATGAATATTGAATAAGTGCAAGATTAGAGTTAAAGTTTTAATTTTGAAATTTGATAAGGTGCTGATTCACCCCTCCCCTCTCAGAACTGGTTGGGCCTAACAAGTGGTATCAAAGCATTAGGTACTTAGATTTAGAAGAAGCTTAATCAGCTTAAGGAAAGATCCAAGATGATGTGAAAGGAGGGTCCTAAGTTCTCTAAGAAGAAATACACCTTATGGTGTGGAAGAATGAAGCTTTATCTAAGATCCCTAGCAGAACATTAGTGGAGTCACGCAATCACAGAGTATAATGAACCTTTAGGGACTCTCACTCTAGATCAAATCAAGGAAAGGGAAGATAATACTACTGCTATGGATCTGATTGTTAGCACCCTTTCTGATAATGAATTTTCTAAGGTTCAAGATTTGAATTTTTTTTTTCATTTATGGAATAAGCTGAAGACAGTCTATGGGGGAGATCCTCATGTTCAAAAGGCTAAAGTAGACAACCTGAGAGGAAAATATGATGAGATGAGGATGTAGGAAGGAGAAAACATAGATCAGTACATCAAGAGAATAAAGGACGTAATAAACTCCATTAAAAGTTCTGGAGGAAAGCTTGAGGAGGATGATGTGGTTAGCAAAATATTGTGAACCTTGTTACCACAATATGCCATAACGGTCTCTGCTATCCAAGAACTCGGATCCTTAGGAATAGCTAATGTATCTCTTAACTCACTGATCGGTAAGCTGACTGCTTTTGAACTAAGCAATATGACAACAACGTACCAAAGATTGATTTTGATTTCAAAGCCTCCATGATGCATGCACCAACATGGAGAAGAAAAGAAAATATAAGTAGTTCTACTACAAGAACCAATCATTCCCATGAAAGTGACAATCTGTTATTTGAAGAACAAGAGCAGGATGAAATTAAAGCTCTATTGGCAAGAAGACTGCCAAGAGGAAAAGGAAAGTATAAAGGTAAATTACCCTTAAAGTTCTTCTTGTATAATAAGATAGGTCATATTGGTTCAATATGTGTTGACAATGATAGAGACAAGAAGGATAATTTCAAAAACTATACAGACAAGAGAAATAAGGAGTGTTATCTTACAGAAGAAGGAGTCACTGATGAAGAATCAAAAGGATATGATGGAGATGGAATTGCATTTGTGGTAGTTAAGGAGGATAGCATAGATGAAGGTGATATGGCACTGATTTCTAGTGCAAACTTTTGTGGAGAATGGATGATTGATTGTGGTTGCACTCACCACATGATCAGTGATAGAAACAAATTCCTCAGCATGGAGGATTACAATGGAGAAACTGTGAGATTCAAAAATGATGCTACTTGTGCAGTAAAAGTTAAGGGATCTATAGCCCTGAATGATAAAACAAATTATGATGATGTCTATTGGGTAGAAGGGTTAAAATATATTTTGTTAAGTGTTGAACAACTTAACAATAAGGGTTAGCGGTTAGAATTCAATGAAGGAATATACAAAATAAATGACAAATCAGGAAGTCTGATTGCTATCGGTAAACAGTCAAGAGGCAATCTGTTTCACCTAGAGACAACCATAGGTAATTGTCTAATGGCTAAGGTAGAAGACAGTTGGTTTTGGCAAAAAATATCATGTCATGTTAACTTTGATAGCATAAAAAAAGTCAGTAAGACAAAGTTTGTCAAAGGTATGCCTAACATAGTAAAACCTGAAAATGCTATTTGCAAAGAGTGTCAACTAGGAAAGTTGACCGGGTCTAGTTTCAACAATAAATTATTTTCATCTAAAAATGTGTTAGACTTAGTTCATATAGACCTGTGCAGTCCCATGAGAACCAAGAGTTTCTATGGAGCCCGGTATTTTATGCTGTTTGTGGATGACTTCTCAAGAATGATGTGGGTTGTATTCTTGAAGGAAAAATATGAAGCCTTTCACATGTTTAAAGTTTTTAAGGCTCAAGTAGAAAGAGGAACTAGTAAGAATTTGAAGTGTCTGAGATCGGATAGAGGAGGATAGTTCACCTCTCAAGAGTTCATGAATTACTGCGAGGAACATGGGATTATGAGACAAATGTCTACACCCAGAACACCTCAATAGAATGGGGTTACTGAAAGAAGAAACAAAACTCTTATTAATTGTGCAAGGAATCTGATGATACAAAAGGACATTTCACATATTTTGTAGAGAGAAGAAATAAGAACTATTGTATACACCTTGAACTAGATATAGGTAAAGAAAGGGACAAATAAAACTCCCTATGAATTATGGTGTGGATATTAACCTAATGTTGTTATTTCAAAGTATTTGGAAGCAGGTGCTATATCAAGAGGGATGAGTACACTAGAAAATTTGATCCCAAGAGTGATGAAGGAACCTTCTTAGGTTACTCCACAAAGAGTAAGGCACACCAGTGTTTGAACAAAAAGACCAGTAAGATTGTGGAAAGTGCAAATCTCAGAGTAGATGAGTACTCTGAGAAAAATGAACATGATAGTAAGAGTGAACTGGAGGACTATAAAGGGTTCAAGTACAATGTACCAGTGTAACCTACTAAAGAAGATCCTATTGAAGTGGCAAATGAAGAAGCCTGTGAAGTAGAACCTACATAACTAGTAGAAGAAGTTACAAGAAGTGAACCTATATTGGATAAGTATGTCAGAAACAATCACTCTGCAGAAAATATCATCGGTGACAAAGATGCATGAGTTCTAACCAAAAGAAGAGAAAGAGAGAATGGTTGTATGCTCTCCATATTTGAGCCCAAAACAACAAAGGAGGCTCTATAAGATGATGACTGGGTCAAATCCATGGAAGAAGAACTAGAGCAAATTGAGAAAAATGAAACATAGAGTCTAGTGCCCAGACCGGAAAACAAAAATATGATAGGCACTAAGTGGGTGTTCAGAAATAAAATGGACGAAACCAACAAAGTTATAAGAAACAAAGAAAGATTAGTCTACAAGGGCTATGCTCAAGAAGAAAGTTTGGACTATGAAGAAACCTTCACACTGATGGCTAGGCTGGAAGGGGTAAGAATTTTTCTGGCCTATGCTGCTTATAAATTATTTAAAGTTTACCAAATGGATGTCAAATCGGCATTCTTAAATGGGGTGTTAGAGGAAGAAGTGTACATAGGGCAACTAGAAGGGTTTGTATCTAAAGATGGAAGAAATATGGCATGTAGGTTGCAAAAGGCTCTATATAGGATAAAAGAATAGGGTTCAAAAGAATCAATGATAATAGTAACCTATATCTCAAGAATGGAGATAAAAGTAAACATCTAATTGCTGAGATCTTTGTAGATGACATCATCTTTGAAGGAAATGATGAGATGAGTAGAAGTTTTGCAGAACAAATGAAGTAAGATTTTGAGATGTCCATGATTAGCGAGATAATTTTTTTTATTGGCCTGCAAGTCTCATAGCTAAAGAATGGCATTTTCATCAGTCAGACTAAGTACATAAGGGAAATTCTGAAAACTTTTGGAATGGAAGATTACAAACCTATTGGAACTCCAATGGTTATAGGTTGCAAGCTCTCTAAATATGATGAGGCTGAAGAAGTAAATGAGAAACTTTACCGGTCCATGATCGGTAAGTTGCAGTATGTAGTCCATAGTAGACCAGACATAGCACAAGCTGTTGGCTTGATTGCCAGATTTTTTGCAAATCTAAAAGAGACTCACATGGTGGCAGTCAAGAGAATATTTAGATACCTCAAGGGGACTGATGAGTATGGTCTCTGGTATCCATGTAAGGGAGACTTCAGATTAACTATCTTCACTAATTCAAATTGGGCAGGGAACATTGATGATAGAAAGAGCACTAATGGAGGTGCATTCTTTTTTGGAGATAGGATTGTATCTTAGAAAAGCAAGAAACAAAATTGCATATCTCAATCTACAGTCAAGGCTGAGTATGTAGCTACTGCAATCAACTGTACATAGATAGTTTGGATCAAGCAATTATTGAAAGGTATCTAAGAAAAGGTGATTGGACCGATAGTGATTCATTGTGACAACACCAACCTCACTGACATATCCAAGAATCCGGTGATGCATTCCAAAATGAAGCATATAACTATCAAATATCACTATCTAAGGGAACAAGTTCAAGAAAGCAGGTGGCTGATATCTTCATCAAGGCATTACAGAAGGACACCTTTGAATATCTTAGAGGTAAGTTCGGGATGATGCCCCTACCTGCAGTAAAGTAAGCAAGAAGGGATCTATATCAATCTGGTATGATTTCAATTTTTTTCTTCTAAAGACTAGATTGATAAGTGTGGACTATTTCGGTTAGGGGGAGCAGTATTGAAAGTGTACTGAAATGAATCTTGGGCATTGTTGTCAAAGGGGGAGATATGATTATAATGTTTTAAGCATTGGTAAGCAGTGGTTGAGCTGAAGTTGCAAGTTGCTAAAACAAAGTATTACCAGTGTTAGGGGGAGATATTCATAACTCAGGGCAGAAGTAATGAGTGGTACTGAAATGAAACAGATAAAATAGATTCTAAAGTGTTCCCATCAATGCCAAAGGGGGAGATTGTTGGTATTGACAAAACCGGTCAATCCTGAGAACCGGTATATGAAATCAGATTTGTCATTGATGTCTAACACTAACCGGTTAAGTGGTATCGATAGAGTGGTGTATTTCAGAAAGAAAAGGTGAACACCTTTAAACAAATGAAAATAACATAAGAGACAAATGGCCAAAGTTCAATTAGCTCAAGGGAAGACAAACTAAGCTAATCGGTCTATCACTCAAGAAGATTGGTGTTGAGATCGAATCTCCAGGCTGACCAGTCTGATGATGATGAAGTCATGAAAGGTGACTTGGGCAAGAAGCTTGAGGTTGTATACAAACTAAAAACTCATTGGTAAATAGAGAAAGAGACTTGATGACAACACCACAAACTGGAAATCAAAGGATGAATCGGTAATATAAAAGCGGAGTGGCATACCGATACACCAGTATGATAAAAATAAGATAGGTGATCACCATAAATCTCAGAGTTGTGATCGGTTATTTAGTTGCGGTGGAAAAAGTTGAGTTGGTAAGTTTGGTGAGATTGTGTATATGCCAAATCACAAGTTGGTGAGTTCAACTTCAATTATCATACAGTCAAGCCATGACTACCTAAGAGTTTTTTGGTTCTCACCTTAATGACTGAACTCGACCCAGAAGTTACTATTTTTAGGGGATGCGGTGGAAGAATTCGTTGAACACTTGGCAAAGTTGTTGCAGGGTGCAAAAAGATAGAGTGGGAAAATTTTGAATTCGAAATCTTCCAAAATCTATGATTGCTTTGATTGAGGTGATGATGTAAAATGTATAAAGTATTCTTGAGTTCATCCAGGAACACTTGATTGTAAAATTTGCAAAAAGAAGAACTTGTTGAAGGCGATCCAAAGTGAAGAGAAGAGTGAGACGAAAGGCTAAAAGGATTTAGTAGAGTAGAGAGTGTGTGAGGTAGACCGGCTGAGTGGAGAGTCGATGGATAGAGGACCATCTGAGTGTAGAGATGAAGGTTAGAGAACTTGCACAGTGGAGAGCCGAAGGTCATAGTACCAACAAAGTGTAGAGCCGAAGGTCAGAGGACCAATAGAGTGCAAAGCCGAAGGCCAGAAGACCAGTGTTGTGTAGAGAAGACACAACTAGTGTGGACAGAGTGTGATTCAAATTGTGATCTGATCAAGATATCAATAGCTAATTCAGCAGATCATCCTTTTGTTTCTTCCTAACCATTTCAAGTTAAATCCCTTTACTGGGTGGACTTGAACAGGTCCCATTGTAAAATACCTTAACTGGGTGACATCTTAATTGATGTTCTTAAGTCCTTTAATCAGGCTACCTTTAACAAGGTAAAGGCACTAACAGGCCTTAAAGAAAGTCCCTTAACTGGGTGGCACCTAATAGTGTCTTTGTAATCTCCTAACAGGGATGGCTCCTTACCAGGCATACACTAGAAGAGTACAAATTTTGTAAGTTCCTACTCACATCATGGTTTTCTCCCATTTGGGTTTCCATGAGATAGATCTTGCTGTCATTGTATATGATTCTCATGCATGCATATTCCTCTATAATATTTAAGCATATTGATGAATATTGAATAAGTGCAAGATTAGAGTTAAAGTTTTAATTGTGAAATTTTATAAGGTGTTGATTCACTCCTCCCCTCTTAGCATTGGTTGGGCCTAACAATTATTGCATTCTACATTCTTTTCACATAGTTACTTAATGCGGGTCTATCATTTGATATCATTTTCTTTAAGGTGCAGAGCCTTTTAGCTTCAAATTAATTCCTGACCTTAACCTCTTCATATTTCTCAAAAGATTTAAAACAATAATTAATAGAATCAATTAGACTTTTCAATTGCCCTGATGAAGTACCAGACGCATCCTTTTTGAATGAGGGCATTAACTTCTCCAAAATATTGATTGCCTTGTTCATTAACAAACTATCTTCACTGTGAGATTTTAGAAGATCTTTGCTAGCTTTGGATTGAGAAAAAGATGCCAACTGAAGTTTCTGATTGGGAGATAGGGAAGCAAGATTGATAGGTCCTTATATAAATTCTGGGTCATCAATGACTTTCTTACCTTTCACAGTCTCAGTTCTAACTTCAACCTTGACCTTCTCCACATATTCCTATGCAACAAATTTCTTTTCAGGTGCCGTAAGGATCTCCACTTTATTTTCTATATCAACTTCACCCACACCTACATAATTTTGCATTCTACTTTCTCTTGGAGCATTAGCTTCTACACGATCTATTGATTGAACTTCTAGAACATAAGTATCACCCATTGTCTGCTGAACTGAATGCACTTCCAGAATTGAACATGTATGCACCTTGGGCTATTCAATTTCTGAATGGGTGTCAACTTGATCATTTGCCAGATTGACTTCATATTAATTTTCTTGCAAAACTACTCTCCATATTTTCTCTGTTTCTTTATCAACTTCTTCAATCTTACCAAACATGATCTTGTTCACTCTGTGCTTATTCTAAAACTTATCCTTGGCTAACCAGAGTAATACATCTCCTCCTTAGTAATAATTACACACAAATTAATTAATATATATTTCTTCAATTTCTCATCTTCTTTATTTGTTGTCAGTCTTCGAGTGTCAAAAATGTCATACAAACTCTTGGAATTACAGATGATAACTCTATCAAGGCTTTACTATATACATTCATATATTCAACTATGAGTTATTGTAATGGCCTCTTCCCACTAAGAGAGTGGTTTCAAATTACCATCTTTGACAACTGAATTGACAATCTGATCTAGTGTAATAGTGGGTACAATAGTATAATTACCTTGAAGTTTTCCTGACTTTAGTGCCTCATGAAGCTTAGACTTAATTTTCTTGCTGGATCTTTTTCTACCAAATGGCTTCTCCTTGGGGACCTTGGTGGTCTTAGGAGCTTTTCCATTTACTTCTCTTACTTTCTCATCTGATTCAGTTTCTTCATCATCAACCACCACCAATTTGACTGATTTCTTCTTTTACACTCCACTAGATGGCGGCTTAACTGATTATTTTAGCTTGGGAGGCTGAGAAATAGGAGCAACACTTCTAGTCATAGCTTTAGGCTTAGGGATTGTTGCTGATTACTTCTTCACTTTTACTGATTTCCCTTCAGAGGTAATGTTTTCTTCTCTAGCTTTTTAGATGAGCTCTTTTGATATCCCTATGCTTTCTACAAAAGCTTCTAGCTCTTTCTGAACCTACTTTTGAATTATTGGTCTCTTAAATTGCTGATTAAGTTTTTGGCTCTTCTCCTTGTAGGTTCCAAAGATTTCTTCATTAGATTCCATTAGTTGGCTCAACAAATTTTGTGCATACAATTCCAAAATTTATTCATCAACCTCATATCACATTGGTAAAATCTATCAAATTCAAGGTTCCACTGCTTCCATCGAACAATGATCGATGTTAACCATGAAACATATGGTGTCAACATATTTCCACAATAGCTTTCATAATTCTCTCCCTCTCATGCATTTCATCCTAAAAGTTCTTTAAATATCTCCATAGATTCTTGTTTTGGGATTTGAAATCACCAGAGCTGTAGAGATACTCCTGAATTTGCATTTCCATAGGCCTATCAAATGCCCACTGTACCAGAACAACTCCTAGAATCTCATTCTTGAAATAGAAGAATATGCATAGAAGTAGGGTACCATATTTAAAGGGTTGTTTCTTGTTTTCTTTGATTTTTTTTAAATTCTTGATGAGCTCACTTATGAGCAACTCACAAAGATCATATTTATTGTTCTTTCTTAGCATCTCATATTCAGTGTACACTACAATACCAGATACATAGTTCATTCGATTGGAGTAATAAATCTTGTAACCTATCACCATAGATGCAAACTAGATGTCATCCTCCAAGTTGTCATCAATAGTCATTGCACGTTTATGAAACTTTGATCCAATTGCATTGGTTAGAATGTCATTCTTCACTATTTCTAGAGATGGAAATGGAATGGATGCACACAACCTTGTTACTACCTATATCATACCTTTAGTGATCTTATGCAGCCTATCCAACCACATGAATTCATCATGAACATGACTCAAAATATACCGAATCCACTCCTATTCATACAAAATCAATTTCACAAATTGAACAAAACCCTCGCTTTCCAATTCTTGAAATTCAGGTTTTAACATGGAACTTTGATGGAATAGCTATTTGTTGAAAAGGTTCAACTGTTGGGAACTTCCCAATTCTTCAATTGGACCATGAGTGTAAACCCTAATATATTCAATGTACAAGACTTCATGGGGTATAGATGAAAAAGAACTCTTCAGATCATCCTCCATTAAAATGAATGGATGATTTTTGAAGTTGGGATGAGCACGCTCAGTGATATTAACAACCACAGGGGTTGTTGTGCTAGATGCAACCATTCTTACATATTCAAATTTCAAACTTCAACCGAAAGAGGGGGTTTCACTGATAAATACCTTTGTCACTGTTGGTATTTTGGTATGGTTTTGTCATTGATGTCAACACCTACTAAAACTCTAGCACTTTGAAGATCCAACAACATTCACCGGCAAGCAAGTGACTTTTGCACAGTCACCAGTATGTGGTACACTGGCAGGATATAATGTTCACCGACACTTGGAATGGCATGGAAAACACTTGGTAATGTCTAAGACATTGTTTGGACATCTTATCTTGGAAAATTGTTCATTGGCATATTCGTATTTGCATATTTGCTGTTACCGGCAAATAGGTCCTGGTTATGCACCGACAGGTTTATCTTTTCCAGATCACCACGACATGCTATGGAGATGATTAATTATTAATTATAAATGTATTAAGCCAACATGTTCAATTGATCATTGCATCAGATATTGTATTGTCTATAAAATGATTTTATTGTAATATCTTGTAGAGATGACCTACTATAATTGGTCTTAGGTTATGGTATAAATGTAAGGTCTTAATTGTAAGATCGAATGTGGAATGCAAAAACGATTTGTGTGAAGGTATATACTAGATTAAGCAGAGCTATACACATAGACATCATTTGAAGGTGAAGCTAGGTTTTTGTGAAAGCATATCAGAACTACATTGGTACTGAATCCAACATATGAAGATGCTATTTTGAGCAGTACATGCTCATTAGATTTAACCATCCAATTGTAGTCAGTGTGACTCCCATTTGTGTTTGAGTAGTGAGCTCTAAGCACTTGGCCTTTCTGCATGTGCAGACCCCATTTATGTACGTAGTAGTATCATCTGATTATGGGTAAGGTTTCCCACGATGGTTTTTCCCCTTACAGGGTCTCCACGTACAAATATTGGTGTTATGTGTTGTGGATGACTTTCTCTTTTTACTTCATGCATTAATCTTTACCGGTATTGCATTTATCTGTTAAATCTATCCACTGATATAATAGACTGGTTAACCGGTATTAAGCAGTAAATTGGTTAAGTTGTTTTTGGTTTAAATTTATTTGGCAACTGATTCACCCCCCCCTCTCAGTTGCCTCCGGGACCTAACAGTCACCGGGTTAGGTTTAATCACCAAATCTCTTTGAAAATCAATAGTACCAAATTTTGCTTGATCACCTTCTTTGTAGAGCTCTCTATACTTCTTCTCTTCAATTACAAAGTGAAAAATAGAGAGGAAAAGTTACCTTTTAGTTGCCACAAACCTAACTTTTCATTGCAATAAATGCACTCTGCCTTAATTTTTCCAAATGCTCTATATCTAATAGAAATTCTTCATTGAATCTCCAAATAGATTTAAATCTTCTGGAAATATACTGCAATCATAAACACTTCTGCAACCTATTGGAAACAGGCACATATCTTCAAACATGGGGGTTTGAAAGATTTGCATTATAATTTCCCCAAGGCCGGATGCTTAGGTATAGTTACCAGATGTAGTTCCAATACTGGAATCGAGTGTAGACCCACTTCCTAGCTCCAAATCAGTCTTCTTAACCCACATGTTCTTCATTTGATCTCTGATCTCCTCAAATTTTTCTTTTCCCTTCTCATCTAGTTTCTCATTGTTGATATTGTCTTCTGAACTTCTCCTATTCACATTTTTTCTTCTGCAATATTTAGCAATAGGACTATATTTGTTGCAAGCATAACAAACAACATTTCCTTGCATAGGTCTAAAATTCATCTGATTTATTCTTGATCTACATTGATTAGCAACATGTCCAAACATACCACATGCATAAAATCTTATATTTCTCTTATCTTGAAGGTTATTCATCATACTTCTACATACATTTTCCTTAGGACCATACTTATTGCATTTGAAACATTGGTCATTAAAAGATGGAGTATTATTGATCATCCTATTTCTGCATTGACTTGCCATATGACTGAATGTATTGCAAACAAAACTATTTTTATTGAATTTATAAGCTTTAGGTTGTCTTACTGGAGGCCTTTTTGAGTTGTTATTCTGCTATGTTTTCTTGGAGCTTTCACCTTTTCAAAACCAAGACCTTGAGTGTCATTTGGATTCTTTTGACTTGCAAGCATTTCATCAAGCTTAGCTGAACCGGTCCGAAAATTCTCCTTGTATTCATTTACAACATCAAGATCATATCTAATAAGAATTATTTGCCTTTAAAGATCTTCCTCATGCTGTCTATCATCTTGTAGGTCAAGCTTCAATTGTCCATTCTCACTCTCAAGTCTGCAACATTCTTTAGATTTGTCTTTCAGAAATTGAGCAAGCTTTTCTTCATTCTTCTTCATTTCTTCAATTTATTTTGTCAATATCATCACAATAGCTTCCATTTCATTCTTCTCAACTATATTTTCTCTAGCTATTCCATCACATTCTTCTATCTTTTCCCTCAAGGCTTCTTCATCAATTCTCTGACTTTCCTTCTTCTTAAGCTAATCAACAAACTCCTTTCTCTTTTCCCTTGATTTGTTCAATTGGTCCTTCAATGTCTCAATGTATTCTTCAACATCTTTGAGATTTTATTTCACTTGTCGGTTCTCATCTTGTGCATGATCAAGATCTTCAAGAGCAACAACTAGCTACTTTCTAAGATTGCCAAAATCCATTGATTCACCTTCTTGGATCAACCACAAGCTATCAGGCTTCCTCTGAGGAACTAGAATCTGATACCAATTGTTGGAATCAATAAACACTGAGAAGGGGGGGGGGGCTGAATCAGTGTTCTATAATTTTGAACTTTGACAATCTATTCATTAAACCACTTAATGCATATGAAAGAAATTAAAGTGCAGAAACACAACGTGAAGATTAGCAACACCAATTTTTTTATGTGAAAACCCAGTTAAGGGAAAAACCATGGTGGGATTCTAACCCACAATATTAATATACTCTGCTAAAGTATATAAATATTAAATAAGGGGAATGCACATGCATTGAGGTACACTTCCTAGAGCTCATTTCTCAAAATAAGAGAAGGGCTACAACTCGAAATGCTCACTGCCTTACAAATGCTTGTAAGAGATTACGATGTGTTTTGAACTATGAAGTAGCATTAAAACATTCATGAATATAGTTTCGATTAAGTACAAAACACATTATTACTTTGATATGCAATATTGCTCTGTTATGATATTCTACAACATATTGGAGCACCAATCTTCACCTTGCACACATGAAACTATGCACACTTACTCATACACATATCCCACACAATCATCCAATATTGAAATGATCAAATAAACCTGTCTTATATATCCGCATCACCAATTTAGGTCACCACCAAGTCGGCTTCAAGAAAACATCACAGAAGGTAAAACGTGTACACAAGTCAACTTCAATTAGATCCAAAAAAAATTAAGCAAACCAAAGCAAAATGTCCACATGCTTCTCTCAGGTTGGTTCATCAACCTAGAACATGCAAACAACCGCAAAAATTAATCCACAAAATAAATAATCATGCGTTACCATTGATAACCACTGTTCTAACCAAAAAATGATTTCCAGATCTACTAACTTACACAAAACTTATCACTAGAGGCTATAAACCTAGAATAAGGTAAATTGCATATCGACAACACATCTCTTGGGTCCTCAGATAAAAATACTCAACCAAAAGAATCTGGCAACCAAAATACTATACACTTGACCAGATACCCTGTTCATCTTAGTGGACCTTACCAGTCTCAAGACATCTTTACTCAATCTTTTAGAATGATGAAATTATGAAGTGCGGATTCCAATTCAAATATGAGTTGCCATCAATTGCAACATCTCAACATGCCTTCAGTGTCTCTTGCCAGCATAAGCACCCCTGCTTAATATCATCAAATTATTCTCACAAAAAGAGGCACTTAGGCTTACTTTCATGTGTGCCCAATACAAGAAAGACTACTCGAGTCCAAATTTTTTTTTGGGTATGTGTAGGATTATGAGGGGCCAAAAAGTGGTGATATGTAACTAAAGTTCTAATTGATAGGCTGATTGGAAAATATCTATAACTTTCAAACAATATCACATTTTTGAATCTGAAACATGTGTCACATTCTATACTTCATATACTATAGGATTAAAAAAAGAAAAATTGAATTTCATAAAGTTTTTACCAAGTTATGGTGGTCAAACATACAAATTTTTTATATTTTTAAAAAGTTGTAGTAATAAAATCATAATTAATTATTTATTTCATAAAAAAATATAAAACAATATGTGTCACATCTAGACATGAGTCTTTGAATTATTCCTAAAATATTATTAATAATTTTTATGATTTGATTGTGATTAGGGTGGTTATATAGACACCCACTTCTTATCTTTTTCCTGAAATTTTAGTACTACTGCATTGAAATTTCAAATTTTAGTCAAATATATTTATTCTTTAAAAAAACAAAATTGGTAGCTTAGAAAATTATTTAATTTTCTACAAGTTCTATTGCTACATATTTTTGGAATAACGTTGGTAGATTATTCAAATATTTACATTAGGTTTCCTAACTCTGTTTTCTGATTTGCATTGCCACTTAAGGGTCTATTTGGCCCACCATGATCCTGCACATACCCTTTTATGTTAGCATATGCATATCCTATGACCTAATTGACCAATTTCCAATTGATTCACCTACTTGCACTATAGTTAAAACCCTAAAAAATTTAAATGCGTCACACCTAAATGCAAATACGTTATACCTAAAAATCAATAAAATGTGTTACAACTAAGTAAAATACATAAATCAAAAGGCACATTCACAATATTGGTGTGATGAAAAATATCACATTCAAATGCACAACATTTATCTCATATGTGCAACATTTAAATCAACTATGATATAGATAACAAATGCAACATTCAACTTGCGAATGTGTGGAAAGAAATGCAAATACGTAAAATATGCATGCATATGCAATACACTTAATTTTAGACATTCTAGGACATATAAAAAATGTAATAAATGCACATTAATGGTAAAATCAGATTGAGTACTTATCCCGCAGCCTATCCCAACTGGCTTGCTGAAGCTATGCACCCGCTCTACACGATGCAACTCTCGCCTAATGCCCGCCATAGCTTTGCAACACTTGCTCAAATCCTCTTTAAGCTCTCCAAATATCCTAAGATTGCAATGCACAAATGAGCCCAAATGACCCACTAATCTCTAATTTATAACCAAATTTTGCCCTAATTAGGGTTCCCTACTCTATTGGTCGCTGTTCTTTTTACCTTCAAATAGTTGTACGTTGGTCATAGGAGTCTCATTTTCTCTGCAAATTACATATTTGGAATCTTGGTTATATTGTTGTCAAATTGGCCTTCAAATCAATTTTTTTGACCAATTTCTTGAGTGAGCACCATATTACCCTATCACCACTAGGACACATGGGGCAAATTTTTATCAAATGTTTTTGAATCAATGCCTGAAAATGCATTGTCTCAAGGAGGGACAAAATGTAGAAACCTAAAATTGTCTCACACTTGCAAATACTAATTTTACTAACTATTCCTATTTGTTAATTAAACAATTTCAATTATTTAATTAATGCAACTTTATTTTTCCAATTAACATCATTCCTTGACTTTATGGTAATAGTTCAAATTTTCATAATCAATTACTATTTAATCATTTCCCTCATAAAATTAATTAAATAATTTTATTATTTAATTAATCAATTTCTACTATTTTTTCATAATTAAATATTTTTTTCAAATTATTTAATTAGCTAACAATGTCCTATCAATTAAATAAATTTTTTTTTTTTATTTAATTTCATTTATCCCTCATTCCAAATTTTTTTATTTCCCTCCAAAATCAAATGAACTCCATTTCCCTTTCATCTCAATTTCAATTTCATGTTTTGAAAAACTCGAATTTCCCACAAAATTCAATTTCATCTGATTTCCTATGTCACATGTTGAAAATCCTTAACTACTAGTAACTCTCAGTTCGCACTAGTGAGTCAAATCATCTTTTTCTAATTAACTCATCTATCTAGTTATCAAGACCACTAGATAACTAAGATTTTCAATCAAAGTCAATTACATTGAGTGGTTATCTCCAACCACCTTGGCTCATGAATTCTCAACCATTGATCAACTCTGTCCTCAAACCAATTTCAACTGTCAATCCACATAGGAAAACTATAAAATCAACATCAATCCTCAATCATAATAACCACATTCTTCAAATTCTAGTGCTTAAACTCTATAGGTATCATGCAATTATGAGAGCCACTACCACCACATACAACAAGGAGGAGAAAAACAATAGAAGTCTCATGATGTGGATTCAACATAGTCTTTAATTGTTTTATTTTATTGTTGAATTCATTAAGATAATTTTATTTTCTTGCGATTGGATTTGCGATAGATTAGGCTTGTGGTCTATATTATGTTACATTTTCCCCCATTTTTCAGTCGTAGATATTTTTATTAGAAGCCTCACATCAAGTGTTACCTCATGGGTAGTAAAGGGTCGAAAAACGATGTTGGATATGAAATTGTTGGAAAAGTTCATAGACATCCTGATTTTTGATGGGATTACTATAATTTATAAGATGACAGGTGAGATAATACAGTGAAAAATGATATAATGTAGGATACATCTTACTATTTATTTCCCACTAATATTAGCTAAGGAAAAATCTTTGATCTATTTCAAGAAAATATTAAAGAAATGATAATGGACTTATGACCATTTGTTGAGGGGTGATGAATAATTTCCTTTGAGGTCAAGTCCCCATTGCAAGAAAGTCAAGGGGTCATAAGAGGTTGCAAATCTTGAGCTAGTGAATGAAATAAATCTATATGTTATTGAAATTGATAGGTTTTATTAAAATATTTCTATATATCTTGTTCCATAGTTGGCCAATAATATAATGGTAAGTCTACTAGATTTATCTTTACAAGTACCTTCATGTACCTCATGTAATTTTTTTATATTTTCTTTCTAGTCTAAACACCTAAGGAAGATACCATTAAGACTCCTTCAATACAAGGTACCACTTAGGATAGTAAAACAAGAAGCATGGTAGGTGAATATCTTGTTTTGAGTACTAGATAAATTAGGTGGCAAGGTATTATTATAAATATAGGTGTTAACAATATGATACCAAGGGGAATCATGACACACAAGTTCACATGTACCATCTTAGATTCAACAATGTCAAAAGAAGGGATCAAATGTTG
The DNA here is from genome assembly GCF_030272615.1 of Cryptomeria japonica. Classification (NCBI taxonomy): domain Eukaryota; kingdom Viridiplantae; phylum Streptophyta; class Pinopsida; order Cupressales; family Cupressaceae; genus Cryptomeria; species Cryptomeria japonica. The sequence goes on along the minus strand of NC_081413.1, from coordinate 410,694,149 downwards.
TTTCGCCAAAATCTCACACTAATGGCTATTACGAGGCATCTCCAAAAAAGATCTAATGGTGGCCATATCTAGAATCTGTATATTTTTTATTCACTCTAAGTACTTGTTCAAAAGTGATAGATGAAAAATACTATTTAAATTTTTCCACCATTTTTTCGTAGAGAATTTTTTCATCTTTTTTTTATAGTCATCATTTACTTGTATAATAATGGGATGTGAGTTTGCATATACTTGAAGTTCTTTTATATAATATTTGATAGTCATTCCAAGTCATGTTATTAAGGATTCATATTAAATTATGTTGTTTGTATAAGGGAACACTAATCAATATGATTTTGGGATACAATTGCCTTGTCGAGTAATAAAAAGAATGTTGGGTCTTGATCCATGTTGAGTGTAAGATTCATCAAAGTATAACTTCCAGTTAGTTGTAAAAATTCTATTGAGAAATTTAGTTAAGGGGATGATCTATTTCTATAGGTGCACCTGATAATTGATTTTCAATAACTTGTCCCTTTAGAGATTTCCAATCCACATACTCAATGTCAAACACTAAATATGATGACCACTTTTCTATACAACCTGTAAGGGTAGCCTTAAATAAGAAATATTTCAAGGGATCAAATTTATAAATGAGATTTGTTTGATGATTAAGAATATAATGTTGAATCTTTTGTGATGTAAAACCAATGGCTAAACATACTTGTTGTATTAGAGTATAGCCAAGCTCATGTCCTATTGGAAGTATGTGTTGTTGTGGTTGTCATTGATGTCAAACTTGTTTCAGATAAATGTTGGTCTAAAAGTCTATGGTACAAAGAGGAAGTCTATAGTGCAAAGATACCTTGTTGTATTGGTGTTGCAATTATTCTATTTATTTTTTGGAAGTGTTTGGGTCTAGAAATTGTTATGGATGTTGTTTGGTGTTGTTATCCTCATTGACTATGTTTTGACATTATGGATATATGATTTTTGTGATTCATAAATATATTTGTGTTCTTTGGATTTTGTGTTATGTTTCATAGCTAGATGTGATATTCTATGTTAATCCCATATTTTGGTCCACATATGATTTGTGGGAGGTAATTCAATGTGTTATGTGTCTCACTGTAGCGTGTGGAGATCTACGTAAGAGTAATTTGCATTGGAGAATATGTTTTGGCTCATTGCTTGTCTATATAGACATGTTACACTGTGGGTAATGTTTCAGTGTTTGTGAATTGATTTATTGGACTTAGGAAGATGTGATTTGATCCTCTCTTTCTCCTTGAGTGGATCAAAGTGTGTGTTTTTGGTCTGAAAGTTTATTTTATTTTATTTTGGCCAACATTATTTGAGCCTTTATGATCTATCTTTTACATAAAGAATGCATGTGATTGATTTGTGTGATATGGTAGAGGGTGTGATGTGGAAATAGATAACAAAATTTAGTGAAAATAAGAGGAAGATTTGTGTTTGAATGATATGCAAGTTGTCTGAGACTGTGGCAGAAATATGAGATAATATATTGAAATATGAGGTTTGAGTTGTGTGTTTTGATGTTGGTCATTTGATGCAAATTTCAAGGACAACTTCATGATTAGGAGATCCTTCTTTTCAAATTTATTTGTTGTATCTTGCCCTGTTGTAGCTAGCATCGGGTTTGCAAGTCATTTTTGTATCTTGCCCCAAGATTAGTTAGCCTTGGTTAGCAAGTCCAGAGTAGTGAGCTCTTTCATCGTAATCTAATATACACAGTGGATATATTTTGTGAGTAGGTGGTCACTTCAATTTTTCCCTATTTTTGGTTTTCCACATATAAAATTTTGGTGTTGATGTGTTGATTATGTTTTGTTTAATTTATCAAGTGTTGTGAGTCACTGTATTAATTTTGATTTATACTGATGCACACTGCCTCTCAATCATGCCTTGGGTTCAACAATTGGTATCAAAGCAAGGTTTCTCTTGAGGTAGATCCAATATGGCACAAGACTTGGATTTCAAATCTCTGGTATTTGATGACATAAACTTTTCATACTGGAAGGAGAGAATGGAATCATATTTGGAGACATTATAAAATAAAAATGTGACATCATCCAAATTATATATACACCCCCATAGGCTAGTCCCTAGATTATAGATGAGGTAAAATTACATGAGACTAATGCAAAAGCTAGAGCTATAATTTTTAGTTGTTTAAGATTTGATGTTTGGAAGTAAGAGGATTAAAAGAATATAAAGATATATGTAACAAACTGTATTTGTCATTTGAAGGAGATCCAATGATAAAATAGGCTCGATTGATGAATCTAAATCAGAAGTATGAATATCTGAGAATGGTTGAAGATGAAGGTGTTGAGAACTATATATATAGAGTGATTGAACTTGGTGATGGTTTTAGAGATTCTACTGGACATTTGGAAGATGGTGATGTTGTTCAAAAGATCTTGTTGACCCTACCAAAATCTTAAAATCAATGAGGTATGCTATACAAAAAAGAAATGATTTAAGAAAGTATACCATTGATCAACTTACTGGTACCTTGTCAGCTTTTGAGATATTCAGAAATGGAAGAAGAGAAAAGAGAAAAGAAAGAGGAGACATTTAATGTTTCAAGATATGATGATTCAAAATGCAACAGAGATAGGTGGAGTTGAGGCAAACTTTGTGAGTAGATTGGAGGAAGGAACTAGAAGATACAAAGGCAAGTTACCTCTGAAATATTTTTCTTATAGTAGAATTGGACATTATGCTTCTCATTGCACTTATAGAGAGGACTAAAAGAAATCGGATGATAATGAGAAAAAAAATAAACCTAGAAGATACAAATTTAATAAAATAGACAAAAAGGGCTTATGTTCAATAAAGGAACAATCATCTGAGCATGAACTTGATGATGAATCAAATGAAGAATCCTTTCTTTTGGAAATAGAAGAAAAGAAGAATGCATCAGAAAAATTGGAAGAAGAGAAAACAATCAAGACTACATTGCATGCAAAAATAGAACTAAATACATGGATCATTGATTCTATATGTTCAAACCATATAACCGGTGACAAAGATATGTTCATTAATGTCAAGAGATGTGATGGTGGATCAATGATTTTTTTCGAAGAAGATGGTGCAACCATTCAAGGTATTGAAAGTATTTCTATTGATGGTAAGCATAAAATTGATGATGTTGATTATGTTTAAGGATTACAACATAGTTTGTTAAGTGTTAGATAAGTAGAAAAGGCTATGAATTTTTTTCAGTAGTACCAAATGTGTGATAAAAAAAGAAAAGATTGGTAAAAGGGTTGTGGAAGGGGTTAGTACAAATAGAAATATAAATTACATCAAGGATAAAAGAGAAAGAAAATGTTTTCTAACATAGAGTAATGAAGATTGGTTATGGCATAAAAGGATGGGGCATGACAATTTTGATAATATGATTAAAATTTGTAGATTTGAAGTAGTTAGAGACTTACCTAGGATTTTGAAGCCAACTGATATAGTGTGTAGGTAATGTCAATTGGGGAAGAAAACAAAGAGAAGAATCAAGAATAAGGAGTATTCTACTATGAAACCACTGGAACTAATTCATATAGATATGTGTGGACCTACAAGGATAAGAGGGTTAAACAAATAAAGGTATTTCATGTTACTTATTGATGATTATTCTATAATGATTTGGGTTACATTTATAAAAGATAAATATGCGGCTTTTGATAGATTCAACATTTTCAAATCCATGATTGAAAATCAAGTAGATTCTAAGATTAAGTGCTTAATATTAGATAGAGAAGGAAAATTCACTTGATACGAGTTTGATAATTTTTGTGAAATACATGGGATTGGAAGGCACTCTTCTGCTTCGAGGACCCCTCAGCAGAATGGTGTTGTGGAAAGGAAGAATAGGACAATTATAGAGATCTGGCCAGGACTTTGTTAAAGAATGCTAACTTGGCTAATGTGTATTGGAAAGATGAAGTAAATAATGTCTTTTATCTTCTTAACATAATGAAAATCAAGGTAAATCTTACTAGAACACCTTATGAACTGTGGAATGGAAGAATGCCTACTGTAAAATACTTCAATTTTTTTTTGAAGAAAATTATATATTAGAAGAGATGAGGATAACCTTGGGAAGTTTGACAGTAGAAAAGATGAAGGGATATCTCTGGGATATGCTACAAATAGCAAGGATTACTGGTGTTTCAACAAAAGGCTGAATAGAATAGTAGAAAGTATTCATGTGAAAGTGTGCAAAGAAAGAAATTAGATTAAATCTAACACCAAAATCAACGTTGAGATTGTTCAAAGACAAGTGCTTTGGAAGATAAAAAGGAGAAGGAAACAAATGGAGAAGAAGAAGAGGAAGACACAACAAAAAATCCTGCTAAGTATGTCTGGAAGCATCATTTAGAAAATCGGATAATTGGAGATAAGACAAAAGATGTTTAGATAAAAAGAAAAATTGGAGAAGAAAAAGGACAAGCCAACTACTACTTTCTATTGGTGATTGAGTCGAATAATTATGAGTAAACAAGTAAAGATGAAAGTTGGGTAAAATAAATAGAATAAGAACAAAACTAGATACAAAAGAAAAAGACTCGAGAGATGGTACCCAAACCGATGGACAAGAATGTGATAGGAATTGAGTGGGTAAAAAGGAACAAACTAATTAAGAAAGGATAAATCACAAGAAATAAAGCAAAATTGGTATGAAAAAGGTTATTCACAAGTAGAAGGCATATATTTTGAAGAAAATTTTTCTTTGATAGCAAGGATGGAAGCTATAAGTATGTTTCTTACAATTTTTGCCTACAAGAAATTTAAAGTTTATCATATGGATGCCAAGTCAACATTTTTGAATGAAGACCTAGAAGAAGAAGTATATATTGAGCAACCAAATGAGTTCAGACTATCAAAAGATCTATATTTGGCACACAGACTAAAGAAATCATTATATGGGTTCAAATTGGCAATCAGGGTTTGGTATGCAAGATTAGAAATGTATTTGCTACGACAAAATTTTAGGAAAGGTATGACAAATAGTAATTTTTCTTTCAAGATTGATGGATATAAGTTACTAATTGTTATATTTTATATTGATGATATTATATTTGAAGAAAATGATAACTTATACAAATAATTTGCTAAAGAGATGTACAAAGAATTTAAAATGTTGTTGATTGGTGAGTTATCTTTTTTTCTCGGATTACAAGTTATTTAATCTAAAAATGGAATTGTTACCTCTCGAAGTAAATATGTGAAAGAAATGTTGAAGAATTTTGGGTTGGATGGTTGTAAACTTGTGACAACTCCTTTGACTATTGGATACAAGATGAGAAAAATGATGAGTTTATGGACATTGATCAGAAGAAGTATAGATCAAGGGTTGGTGGATTGTTGTATTTGATAACGCCTAGACCATTTATCATGTAGGTTGTTTGTTTGGTGGCTAGGTTTCATTATAATCTGAAAGTGACACATGAGTAGGTCGTGAAAATAATTTTTAGATATTTGAAAGGGACTATAGATTTTGGACTCTGGTACAAAAAGGGTGGAGATTTCATATTGAAGGCTTATACTAATGTAGATTGGGATGGAAGTGTTGATGACCGAAAGAGAACTAGTGGTGGTGCCTTCTTTTTAGGAGATAAATTGGTCTTCTAGTTCAGTAAGAAATAGGATTTAGTTTCCTTATCTACTATTGAAGCAAAGTACATTGTAGCAACATATTTCTATACTCAAGTAATGTGGATGAGACATAAACTTAAAGATATCAAGGTAACATATGATGAAGAAATTCCTATTATGTTGGACAATACAAGTGCAATAAAAATTTCAAAAAATCTAGTTATGCTTTCAAGAATAAAACACATTTCAATCACATATCACTTCCTAACGGAGGAGGATGGTGAGAAGGAAGTTCGATTGGAAAATATTTCTACAAAAGAATAGGTTGCAGATATTTTAACTAAGGCATTGACAAAGGATACATTTGAGTTTATTCAGGAGAAGCTTCGGGTTATTTCCCCTTCCTTCTTCTAACTAGGTGCATTATGAAGGTGCATATTTCCAAGGGGAGAATTCACGAATATATCTTTTCCTTGATTGATGTTGTGGCTGCTCTAAGGGCGATTAGTGGAGTGTGTGATAGTGTTGTGGCCTTTGTCTTTGATGGAAAAGGGGGAGATAAAGAGAAATTTGTTATTGATTCGAGACAGAGTAGTATGTTTCGTAGCTTGGTCAAGTGTTGCCATTAATGACAAAGGGGGAGATTGTTCGAAGTATGTGTTGTCATGGTTGTCATTGATGTCAAACTTCTTGTTCTGGATAGATGTTGTTCGAGAAGTCTATGGTGTAGAGAGGAAGTATATAGTGTAGAGATATCTTGGTGTATTAGTGTTGCAGTTATTCTATTTGTTGTTCTAGAAGTGTTCTAGTTTGGAAATTTTTATTGATGTTGTTATCTTCATTGGCTATGTTTTGGCATTATGGATAGCTAAATTTTGTGGTGCAAAAATCTCCAGATGTTGTGATATGTTTCATACCCAGATGTGATATTCTATGTTAATCCTATCTTTTGGTCCAGATATGATTTGTGAAAGGTAATTTGATGTGTTATGGGTCTCACCCTAGCCCGTGGAGATTCAGATAAGAGTGATTTGCATTGGAGAATATATTTGGCTTGTTGATTGTCTATATGGATACATTACACTATGGGTAACATTTTGATGTTTGTGGATCAATGGAATGGACCTAGGAAGATGTGTTTTGGTCCCCTCTTTCTTTTGGAGTTGATCAACGTGTGTGTTTTGCATTTGAAAGTTTTATTTTTTCTTTTTGCCAACATGGTTCAAGCCTTGATGATCTATCTTGTATATAAAGAATGTATGTGATTGATTTGTGTGGTATGGTAGAGGGTTTGATGTGGAAATAAACAAAAAGAATTAGTGAAGATCGGAGAGGAAGAGTTGTGTTCAAATAATATGCAAGTTGTTTGAGACTGCAATAGAAATAAGAGACAATGTGTTGGCCGATGAGGTTTAAGTTGCTTGTGTTGATTTTGTTCATTTGATGCACAGTTCAAGGATAACTTCATGATTAGGAGATACTTTTTTTCAAATCAATTTTTTGTATCTTTCCCTATTGTAGTTAGCATCAAGTTTGCAAGTCATTTTTGTATCTTGCCCCAAGATTAGTTAGCCTTGGTCAGAAAGTCTTGAGCAATGAGGTCTTTCATTATAATTTGATATACATTGTGGATATATTTTGTGAGCAGGTTCTCATTGTGTTTTTTCCCTATTTTGGGTTTCCACGTACAAAATTTTGGTGTTGATGTGTTGATTATGTGTTGTTATTTAATTGATCAAGTATTGTGAGTTATTGCATTAATTTTGATTTAGACTAATTCACCCCCACTCTCAATCTCACCTTAGGTTCAACATGTCCTACCAAGGTATGAATAATATTGTGCAATAAAAACACCTAATGCAACTATATTGGTTGAGATGTATAATATAAAAAGGTTTCCTTGAATAGGTGTCATCAAATTTGGAGGTGAAGATAGTTAATCTTTTAGTTGTTGAAAGGGTTGTTGGAATTTCTCATCTCATTTAGATATAGCATTCTTGTGTAATATATGTGTGAATTTGTCTACTAGTTGAGCTATGAAGCATCTAATTGCTTGAAGTTTTCTTTGAAGACTACACAATTGCTTTAGATTGGATAGAGGAGGTGTGTCAAATATAAATTTTAATTTAATGGGATCCAATTCATTGTCTTTTTTGGAAACAATATATGCAATTTCTTGGCAGTGACACCAAAGACATTTTTTTTGGTTTAGTCTCACTTGATACTCTTCTATTCTATGAAAATGTACTACAAGAATAGCTAAGTGGGAGTCTCTTGTGATGAATTTTCCTAGCAATTTATCCACATAATCCTATATGATATTGTCAAAAAAGGTTATAAAATATTGCTGGCATTGCTCTTTGATAGGTATCCCATGTGTTCTTTAAACCAACATCACATTCAAATAAGAGGTTCCCAATGGACATGTGAAAGTTGTTTTATGTTGATCTTTAGAGAATGTGGATTTTGATTATATCCTTAAAAACCCATCTATTAGAGAAAGCATATTTATGTACAACAATAATGAGTCCCACTTTTTGACCAAATTAGAACATTGAAATGAGAATTTTTCACCAAATCTTCATTTTTGACAACTATAGCAACTAAACCATTAAGATTTGAGGATGATGTAAGCTATTGGTTTATAAGATTTTGTGTGCAGATCCTAAATATATATTTTTAAAAAATGAAAATAAATTGTGAATCTTTTTATGTAACTTTTAATTTTTATTTATTTATTGTAAGTTACAATATTTTTAAAAAGTGACGTTTATGTCATAATGCATCTTATTTTTTATGAAAAGGACACAATTCTCGATTTTAAAAAATATATTTTTTACACCAATATCTAGTGCATGAATATATTTTTAGAATTTTTCATATATATTTTAAAGTTAATTTTTGAAGTCAAAGTAATTATAATTTGGATAGAGGTGTACATCATATCACTTAATTTTTTTTGTATGCATTTGAATTAACTTCTTTTTTGTTTAAAAGAGGACATCAATACCTAGGGAACACATATTTTAAAAAAAATGTTTCTCCATGTTTTTTATATTTTGATGTGTGAAACAAAAACTTTAATGTCTACAGAAAAATCTACATTCACAAGGAATAATAAAAAATATAATAATCAAATTAAATATATTCATTTTTTTTAGAAACATAATTATGACTACATGCTTACAAAACATAATTTCTAAATGAATTTATTTGATCCTCCAAATGGTAAAATAAAACTAATTTTGATAGGTACAAAGGAGATTCCATTTCGTGTATGATTTAATACTAGATGGGTTCTATCCAAGTGGGTTTGATCTAAGGGAGTTTTATCTAAGCTCTGCAGTTAAAAACCTTTAAACATAACCTCTGAAATCTCAAATTATTAAATTTTCTAAAAGATATGTTATTTCAAGAAAAATATAAATGTCCAAATATTGGGACCCAATATTTTAGGATCACCTCTCAATGTCTAGCTATTAGGTCCACAGTCATGTCAATGTTTGGTTGGGGAAAGTCATCTTTAAGACAATATCTATTTAAGTCTCTGAAATTAGTACATATACAAATACCCCCAATGGGTTTAGTGACTAGAATAAGGTTATAAACTTATGTTGTCAAGGTAGGGAGATCTAATTTAGGACATCCCATCCTTGCAGCCTAGACACAAACACCATGCAAGATACCAATAACTGGTAACACAACACCAGATAAAGAAAAAAGAGCAACCGGTAAAACAACTAAAATACATAACCGGTAATCAGTATGAACAATTCTTATAATAGATTAATTAATTACATATGCCACATGTTGGACCATAGCCCAATATTACAAACAATGCTATCAACATCAAGATAAGATCCACAAATCATATACACATCAATTCGACCTCTGGTAATAGTCTGTTGGTTCAACTCTAATCCGGACCTCAACCTTCTAGCTTCAGTCCTACCAGACTAGAATATCACCAGATCTGCATCTTTGCTTGATCTCAAACTTCTATCTTCTATCTTCTATCTTTTGTCTCTCCAAATGATTCACAAAAATTCTCTTTATACCATCCACAAATAATAATAACTTGATTAAGTCAGCCCAAAGACCAACTGGTTCACAATGAAACGTTCTAACGGTACCATGTTGACTCAAATCACTAAGAACATCACAAAAAGGCATAAAAAATACATGGACCTCTAGAAATACTGGGCAAGGCCCAAAACAACATCTCCAACAATCTGCAAGTCATGAAAATCAACTGCAACCCGAAATCATCTTCGCTCAACATATTGCCAAACTAACTAGTAAGAACATATCAATCAAACCAATATCGAAATTGATATCTCATGGGGATCAAATCCAAATGCCATGAATCTTGAACATGATAAATACAATGAACTCAAGGTGATAATCCATAACGCTAAAGTCTCAAACATGAAGAAAAGCCACAATCTCCAAGCAACTCCATAGTTAACTGCTCAAACTGGTATGAACTACTCTGGTGCTCATGCATCAGACTCTCGGGGTTAATTGAAAAGTGAGTCCCATCACTTGATCTGGTTCGGTGATATGTCAGTAGGTACTTGCAACTTCTTCAGGGGTTCAATGGTCTAACTTTAGGTTTCGGTTGCCTCTCCTCGGTGATCTACCAGTCCAACCTACAACCTGTCTCAATAGACGGTCTGTTCAAGTCCCCACCCACTAACTTCCTCAAGCTTAAGGTCTAGGATCGGTGGTCTACCTACAAACCTTTCTCTACCTCACATTTGGCAATCTAAACAAGTCCACAATTTGCCTCAACTTTCTTTCCAACTAACCAGTGCATAACCAGGTCTATCTCGACCAACAGGTTCACAAACCAGCTTTGATACCATTTGATGCAGTCAAGGTAGGGAGATCCAATGAAGGACATCCCATCCTTGCAGCCTAAACACAAACACCATGCAAGATACCGATAACCGGTAACACAATGCCAGATAAAGCAGAAAGAGCAACCGGTAAAACAACCAAAATACATAACCGATAATCACTATGAACAATTCTTATAAGAGATTAATAAATTACATATGCCACATGCTGGACCACAACCCAGGATTACAAACAATGCTATCAAAATTAAGATAAGATTCACAGATCATCTACACATCAATTCGGCCTCCGGTAATAGTCTACTGGTTCAACTCTAATTTGGACCTCAGGCTTTCGGCTTCAGTCCTACCGGACTAGAATCTCGCTAGATCTACATCTTCGCTTGATCTCAAAATTCTATCTTCTATCTTCTATCTTCTGTCTCTTAAAATGATTTGCAAAAATTCTCTTTATACCATCCAAAAATAATAATAACTTGATCAAGTTGGTCCAAAGACCAACCGGTTCACAATGAAATGTGCTAATGGTAACATGTCTGCTCAAATCACTAAGAACATCACAAAAAACATAAAATGATGTGCGAACCTCTAGAAATACCAGCCAAGGCCCAAAACAACATCTCCAATGATCCGAAAGTCATGGAAATCAACCACAACCCAAAATTATGTTCACTCAATACACTACTAGACTAACTGGTAAGGACATATCAATCAGACCAATACCGGAATCGATATCTCACCGGGATCAAATCCAAATGCCATGAATCTCAAACATGATAAAGAAAATGAACTCAAGGTGATGATCCACAATGGTAAATTCTCTAACATAAAGAAATGCTACGATCTCCAAGAAACTCCATAGTTAATTGCTCAAACCGGTATGAACTACTCGAGTGCTCCTGCATCATAAACCCACTCTAGATTATCATATGTATAATGAACCCAACATCTGGTATTTTTGAAGTTTTACTTTCACCAATAAGGATACTTGAGGGTGCATTTTATGCAATTTTTTTCATAGATTTTGCATTAGGAAAAACTATCAAGTGATGAATTATTCGTAAGGGATTAAGTCCAAGCATATATGCATAATACCATGTCATGTTTACACTTCTAATTTGAAAAATTATGACAAAATTTTGCTTTTCTTGGGGTGATAAGGATGTTGCGAAAATGTGATTTAATGTTCTTGTGTTGTGTTAAAAGCATGAGATTGTTTGGTTGTCACTAATCTCAAACCTGGTTATCCCAATGGATATTAGTCTAGATAAGTTTTGTCAGCCCTTGGTCATCTAGATACTCTTATAGTGTTTATTGTGTCATCCTATATCAAGGGCGGTCTGAAATTATTTTGCTGCCCTCTAGATATTTTGTTAATTACGTTGCAACTTAGTGGATTATGTTCTTTTGGTTTGGATATGTACTATAATATGTATTGAGATGATTATTTGGGTCTCACTTTGGTTTGTGGAGATATAGATAGAGTATTTTGCATTGAAAGTGATTATATGGTCAACTAATTGATTATATCTACATGTTATATTTTGTAGCATCCTTTGGAACATGTGCTAGCATGTGTGGATTATTCATAGGATGATGTATTATGCTATTTTTTGGATTCTTCTTTCTCTTGGAGTGTACCAATCTAAGTATTTTTGGTCTAGGTAGCTTGTTTTGTATAATATTGTCTTGGAAAACCCTTGTTTAGGATTTCAAGTTTGTATCTCATATATAAAATGCACAAAAGGAAGAACTGAGTATAGATGAGAAATTAATTGTATGAGAAGTGTATGCGAATAATTTGCAAGAAAATTTGAGTTTGTGATGATGCGAAAGTCAGTTTGGGAAGAGCTTTGAAGCTAATATATTTTGCCATATAGAGTTTTGTGATAGTGGAGATCATCAGAGATGTTTTCCATGTTATTGGTTTCTTCATTACTATTCAATGACAATTTCATGATTAGGAGAATCCTTCTCATTTTTAGTTTAACTATTTCCTTTGTTGTTGCTTAACAGTGGTTCCTTCAACAAAAAATTGTATCTTGTCTTGAAGAAGTTATCTTTCGATGCATAAATCCTTTTGTATCTTGCCTAAGGTAGTGTATCTTAGTTATACAAGTCCTATAGGTGTTGGTGCTCCTTGGCAACAATCCTAAAATGTTGCAAACATTGCTATCATATTGTGAGAGATTCTCACTGTGGTTTTTCCCTATTTGGGTTTTCCACGTATATTTGGTGTTCAGGTGTTTATGCGTTTATGATTGATGTGTTGATGGTGAAAGTGTTGATATTGAATAAGTTAATTAATAATTATTTTTGAAGTTCCAGACTGGTTCACCCCACCCCCTCAGAGCTGCTGGGTGTTCAACATGTTCTTAGATTTATCTCTTGTGATTCCTCCACCATGATAGGGGAATTCTATTGATATTATAATATGTTAGATTTTTTTTTCATTTAAAGGTAATATCTCATCAAAATTTGCACTAAAATATTGTTCTATTATGTTTAACTCTAGGTTCTTGTGTTTGAAAATTTCAAACATTTCACCAAAATAAGCTTTCTCATCAATTTCTATGTGAAACCTAGCTTTATAATTTCCTAATGGTATTCTTTTTTTGTAGTCCTATAAATCTAGGAATTGATTCATAATTTTAAATTTATCTAGTATCGAGGGTCCTTGTAGGTCCCCATCTACAAGTTGAGAATAAAAAATTTCAATTCAGTAGGTTCGGTGTGAATGATAAGGCAGATAAGGTACAAATGCTATGATCAAGTAAATAATTTATCAATATGTATAGAGGAGTCTTTAAAGATATCCTAATTAGGAGCTTCAATAGTGGGAGAAGCTTTAGCTCCTTTAGTGTAAATCTATTGAGGATTGAAAGGTACTTTGTTAGGGGAATTGTATCCATGTCCTTTATCATTGTATATTTTTGCAAATATAGGTTCTATGATACTTTGTCCTCAACAACCTAAGACTTTTCCTTGATAAGCCATGTTATTAATTATGAAAAAGTTGTTAGGATATATTTCAACCTATATTATATGTAGATATTTTTCTTCACCCTTGTATAACCAGGTTAAGATTTCTTATTGTATGTTTTATTTTCCAAAATTATCCCAATGGATAAATATGGTAGCTATAGCTTTGATAACAATTATTGACAAGTATTGTTTAGGTTTAAGTCTACCATATGTTTTTGGTGAAAGAGGAAGTTGTCCCACAAACATATTGCATGTTATATTCTCCACTACCTTTATCATTAACTTGAACCTCAATCTTAGTAATAATGGTATTGGATGGTGAGGCTAAGGTGGATGGATCCAGATCTAGGATGATGAGAATGGATTTTATTGATTAATAGGTATGTGATTGGATTTATTATGTTGTGATTCAAGTTTCTTGTAATACCCAAAAATGTAGAGATCTCCATGAATATTAATTTTGGTACCCTCATAATAGAATTTTATGTATTGGTGGTATGTGGATGGTATATCTTGCATAACATGTATCCATGGAAAACCAAGAATACTGTTATAAGAGAGATCAAGGTTCAAGACTTGACAAGTTATTTTAACTAGAATAACACCAAATTGAATAGGGAATGATATTATTTTCTCAAATTTACGCTCAACACTATCATAAGCTTTCACTATAATATATTTATCACTATCAATGAAACCCTGATAATACCCTAATTGTTTCACCAATTTTAGGGTACAAATTTTCAAACTTGCTCCATTATCTATCATGACTCTCTAAAACTTATGTTTATGAATGAAAACATCTATTTATAAAGTTTTATTAAGGAGTGAGTCACTAGAAACAAGATCTTTCTTAGTAATGCCAAGTGATGGTTAGAGATAAGGTTCCCTATCATAGATTAAAATTGATTAGTATTATGTGATTAAGTAGAAAGACTCTCGGATTTCTTTCTCTTGTTGGCATTAGATTGTCATTAATGTCAACAATTGGGAAGATGTAGTTGAGAGATTTGTAGAGATCAGAATGACAAAGATGGTGTTGTGCAACATCTTATAACATGACATGTTATATAACATGCCATGTTAGTGTTAGGATTCCTAGAGATACTGAGAGGGGGGGTGAATCAGTATCTGACCGGTAAAAGAATTTACTTAACTTATAACATGAAAAGCATATTAAAACTGTGTACCGGTAAACCAAAAATAATGCAGCAAATAAGAGCAACAACAACAACATGAAAAGCACACCATAATACAATATTTTTAATGAGGAAACCCGGTGTGGGAAAAACCTCGATGGGATTTGTGATCCACAATATTTGCTTACTGGCCAATAAGGGAATATTACTGTTTACAATAGGGGCCTGCACATGTAGGAAGGCCAAGTGCCTAGAGCTCACTGCTCAATTACAAAAGAAGTCACACTAACTTACAAAAGTGGATTATACAAATCCAATATCTTGTACTGCTTCAGATCAACATCTGCTATGCCAGATTCAGTATCGGTTTAAGCTCTACAATATATATAAATCATTATCCCAATAATTTGCACATTAGGTCTGCTAATATATTTTCATTGCTCCGACTATTAAATGATCTACAATGATCTCATACTTATATGAGTCATATTACAATCTGCCATATCGGCTTACAAAATATAAATACACAAAATTCCTGTTGGTCAGGGTGCCAGTAATCTTCGTTTCTAGTGCCGGTGTTCTATATGCCAGTGTAGAGTCTTCTGGTGCAGGTGCCTGTATCTATCTACCAATATCATATGATTTCAAGGTTTCCATCAGTTACAATACCTTCAATCACCTACAATTTCTCATTGGAGTGTGCATTTGACAACAATCTGCCCCTTTGGCATTGATGGCAACACTCATGAGAAAAATCCAAAAATGTGTATCAAAAATGGTTTGCGAAAATTGTCTGACCAAAAATGGTGTTTCAAAAATGAGTGCTCACCCTGAGCAGATGATGTCCAGTTCAGATCATTTTTCTCATCTCACTACTCCCCCTTTGACATCAATGACTAAGGTTGTCATTCACTGTTAGTGGAGTCCTGCCTAGATTCTTGTAGCCGGTGGGTTACAATCTGGAAAATACCTGTCAAAACCAAATTTAAACTACCGCTGAATCTTTTGCTATCCTTTAATGCCTCTTGTGTTGTCTGAACTGTACCAGTGAGTATGTGAATTTTCTCTTCTGGTGTCTTAAGTCTGGGAACTAGAGCCTCATAAATTTATTTTCTCAAAGAAATGAGGTAATCTAGTTTAGGACCAAGTTTACATTTTAAGCTTTTTGCCTTATCCTTTATTTTCTCTTTGTCCTTCTCTAATTTCTCAATTTTCTCTTCTAGATCTGCAATTTTCTTTTCTATCTCCAAAAATGAATCTGATGTACCTATCAAATTGTTAGTAATATTGTTAATCTCATCCTATGCTTTGCTGATTCCTTTGTCTAGGTCATCTGTCAAAATATTTGTTTTACAAGTATCTCAGTACAGTTTCTTGAACTCCAAAATTCTCTCTCCTAGTTTCGGTAATAAGGTGTCCATTTTCTCCTTATTCTTCTTCACTATTTCCTCAAAGAATTTTTCTTTTTCTTTATTCATTCTCTTTAAATGTATCCTCATTTATTTGATCAATTGTTAAAATGTTGTCGGTGATGAATTTAGACAATGTGTCTAGTTGACCTAAAGAATCTTAGTTATCTACAATGCACTTTGGTGCTATCAATTTAAGAATGGGAATTGCGTCATCAATATCCTTATAGGCTTGTGTATTACATTATGTGATCTCCTTTATGGAGTCCAGTAAGACCTCAGTCACATTTGTAGGCCGAAGTTCTGACATTGAACTGCCAGATGTCTGCCCGACTGTTTTCAGAATTTCCTTGCTGCTGGTTGTGGTGATTGCCTTGTTGGTTTTGACCTCTAGTAGGTCAGTCTATGTTTGCATTTCAACTAGCAAGGGTTTAGGCTTTTCAGTTTGTACCGATGGCACTATCTCAGTCTGAACGTGTATCTCAACCTGTTTCTATTCCGGTTTCTTTATCTGTGTCTCAGAAGGTTTCCCTGAGCTCTCAATTGCCGGTTTCTCAGATGTAGTCTTTGTATCCACTTCCGGTTTCTCAGTTTGTACCTTTGCACTGTCCATTGCTAGTTCTCCTGATTGTTTTTTAGTTTTATCTACCGGTTCTTCTAATGGTTTACCAGTGGTGTCCTCTGTCGGTTGCTCTGTCTGAGTAGGTTTTTCTATGTTTATATTTATAGTTTCATTTACCTCAACCTCAGCATCTATAGCCGATGACTCAGTAGTCATATGTTTCTTTTTGTCCTCAGTGGTCTCTTTGTCTACCATAATATTCATATTCATAGTATACAAAATTTCAGACTCGGGATTTGTATCCTCTAGTGGAGTCTCCATACTCTGTGTGGTCGGTTGAATGTCAGTAGTATGTGCTGGTGGATTATCAGAAAGAGGTGGGGGTACATTATCAGTTATTTTAAGGCTTGGAGGACCACCTACCTTACCTTTCCCCTTATCCTTGTCCTTTTGATATACCCTGATGGTCTTGGGTCTTTTGAGTTCTTCCTCTTTTTCTTTTTCTACAAAGAATATGTCCCATGCATCTATTATTTCCTCAAAGACTTCATTTACTCTACCTACCATCAGTGCTACATGCCAGTGAGTGGTTGAAAACACTGTCCGGTTAGCCTCACTGATTAATTTGTCTATTTCATCAGGTGAGTTAACTGGATGCACTGCAAGTAATTTTTCAATTTTTATTTTCTTATCCAGCGCAACAATGGCTACTCTTTTGGCTTCTAGTCTTCTATACAACTCATTGGGTATCTCATCAACAATTTCCATCAAAAATTTCTCATAAATATCCAAGTGTAAAATTACACTATTTTCAATGCTTTCTTTGTCATCAACAGAAAGTGTATTTTACAGTTTGCTAATGTTCATCAACTTACCATCCTCTGTTATTTCACTAAGAAGTGTATCTAGTGGAATAATATCTTGCTTTACCTTTTTCTTCTTAGAAGTCAACTTCTTTATTGGAGGCCTCACTACCTGTTGTTTTTGTCTGGTTCTCTTGGGTGCAAGTGAGGGCGCCGGTGAGGGTTTTCTTTTCCTTTCTACCCTTTTAAATACCGCTGGTATATCACTCTCAGAGGAAGTTCCAACCAGTGAAAGATAAGCTTCTGGTTGATGTGTTTCCAACTCACTTTCACTTATACCAATTTGTTTCAAAACATCTTCCTTAATTGCCTTTGCCTGTCAGGTTCCTTTCCTTACTGTTGCTTCAATTTTCTTAACCCTTTTTCTTGACTGAATTCCATTTTCAATTGTTTCTGCATTTCCAAATACTTTCTTAGTGGGTTCCTTTGGTGCTTCAAGGAGGGTTTTGCATAAGTTTCTATGATGTTGTCATATGTTTCATAGCCCATTTCAGTTACCTAGATAGTTCTAGGGATAACTGCCTCCATCCAGATTTCATCTTTCTTAATTATAAAGCAAAATTCTTTTTGATATTTATCTACAATTGTTGTGAGAGTCTTATCCTTGTCTTCATTCGAGCTTTTAGTGCTTAAAAATGTTCATTTAAGTTTTTCTCCCTGTTATCTCCCATGTTGTTTAATAGATCCAATAGTTTCTTTCCTACCAGTATGTCCAAGCCAAAATCTCTTGCACCAATATCGGGTACTTGTTTTGTAATGTACAACATTAAACATAAATGTAAATTTCCAAATCTAAAGGTTCCTTTCTTATCTCCCTTTATTTTCCCCAGATTGTTTATCGATTCATCTTTGAGCCATTCACACACATCGATTCTAGCATTGTTGTTAACAATGTCATATGCACTTTTAATACATAAGCTAGAAACTGAGTTCAACCTATTTGCATGTGTAGCTTTGTAGCCTAAGATCATATTGATAAATCTGACATTTATGTCCTTCACATCATTTACCCTTAGATACCTTTTGTCAAATGTTGCACTAGTTAAATCCATCACTGTGTCATTTGAGACTACTTTGGTTCTGTCAGGTCTACTACCAGTGGAAGGTAACCCTGTTACTGCCTTAACGGCTTCCTTGGTGATTTTATGGATTGAATCTAACCAAAAGAATTCCCCATGAACTATACTTAGCACAATCCTTATAATAACCTTGGGAAAATCTGGGACACTAAGGATTTCAGTAAAACCTAGGGTTTCCACTATCTTATGTTTCGATATGATATTTCCAGATTCATTACAAATCATAGTCCTATACATATTTTTGATCTCATCATCACCTAATTCCTCTATATGACAATGTATGTATATCCTAGGGTCTTCAACATATACTACTCCCTTAGGAATTGGAGAAAATGCACCTAGGGTATCATATTTCTTTGCAATTTTGGGAACAAGCTTGAATATGGGTCTAGGGCATTTGATTACTTCAATCATAGTAGGGTTTGCAATAAATTCAGGAGTGAATGAGGATGCCATGATTATAAATACCTCAATCTGCCTTTAGGATGAGTGCTTGGATGAACTGATTCACTTCTTCGCTAAGGATGCCTTCGCTCGGGAATTTCGCGCTCTTGAAGATTTGAAAGCTTAGTGAATGAAAAAGGAGCCATAACACTTTCTTTATAATGTTATTTTCTCCAACTACCACATTTAATGCTTGCTGGTTAAGTCACAACTTAACTCATCTGCCGGTATAGAAGTAATTCAACTTCTACCATCAACCGAGGGTATAATAACATGTTTTTCAATTTATTGCTAAACCCCCAAAGGATTTTCCTTTAGTTAGATGAAGAGTCTCCTACCGGTGGAGTGATATTTTGTTTTGCCGGTGGAGGAGTATTCCCATTAACATTCTGATCTGACTTTCTGATCCATTGTTTTGAGAATTCTTTCTTTATGTCTTCAACCTTTTCTTTACCTTTCAAGCTAGGACCTTTGTTATTTGCCGGTGATGCCTTGCTTCTAAATTTTTTTGCAATATGTCCAATCTTGTTACAAGCATAAAACGTTACATTGTTCTTCTGAATAGCTTTCCTGTATCCTATGCTGGTTTGTGTTCAACATTGATTAGATAAGTGTCCAAATCTTCCACAAACATAACATCTTACATTCATTCTGCAATTTTCTGAATTATGACCAATTTTGTTGCACTTAGAACATTGACTGGTGGGTGTATTAGTGTTCTGATAATTTCTAGATCTACACTGATTTGCTCTATGACCATACTTGTTATAGTTAAAGAATTTCCCATTAAATTTGTAAGCATTTGGTTGTCTTACCGGTTTTCTATGATCATGATTGTTTGTAGTACTGGAGCTTTCACCAACTTCAAAGCCAAGGCCATTTGTACCTCCATTTGGTTTCTATTTTTTCAGCATGTCATCAAGTTCTTCTGATCTTTTATTGAATTTCTCCTTGTGTTGATTTGCAGCAACCAGTTCTCTCTCCAAGATTCCTTTCTATCTCATGAGTTCATTTGTGTCATTTTGTGTATGCATCAAATCTATCTTCAACATATCATTTTCATTACTAGGTCTTGTGTTTTCATTTGCAGCATCATATAGTCTTCTAACCAAGTCATCTTCATTCTTCTTTCTATCTTCAATTTCTTTACAAAATCTCATAGTCATATCTTGCATCTCATTCTTCATTGTAGTGATTTCTTGTCTCAGTTTGTTCACCAGATCATTAAGAGTTTCTTTTTCATCATCATTGTTCTGCATCTTTTCACAAAGTTCTCTTCTCTTATTTATTGCAATAGTAATATTTTCTTGAAGTCCTTGAATGATATCCTGTGCAGCCTTCATATCATCTTCAAGTTTGATATTTTTCACCTTTTCTGCATCATAGTCGGAAAGAACTATTTCCAATTGCTTCCTTAGGTTTTCCATCTCTACCGGTGTCAAGGTCTTCCTCAAACTATTAGGATTTTGAAAATAAAGGACTAGGCTCTGATACCAATTGTTAGGATTCCCAAAGATACTGAGAGGGGGGGGGGATGAATCAGTATCTGACTGGTAAAAGAATTTACTTAACTTATAACATGAAAATCATATTAAAACTGTGTACCAGTAAACCATAAATAATGTTGCAAATAAGAACAACAACCACAACATGAAAAGCATACCATAACACAATATTTTTAACGAGGAAACACGGTGTGGGAAAAACCTCGTTGGGATTTGTGACCCACAATATTCACTTACTGGCCAATAAGGGAATATTACTATTTACAATAGGGGCCTGCACATGCAGGAAGGCCAAGTGCCTAGATATCACTGCTCAATTACAAAAGAAGTCACACTGACTTACAAAAGTGGATTATACAAATCCAATATCTTGTACTGCTTCAGATCAACATCTGCGATGCCAGATTCAATACCGGTTTAAGATCTGCAATATACATAAACCTTTATCCCAATAATTCGCACATTAGGTCTGTTAATATCTTTTCATTGCTCTACCTATTAAATGATCTACAATGATCTCATACTTATATATGAGTGATATTACAATCTGCCATGTCGGCTTACAAAAGATTTTACAATTAATTAAAAAATATAAATACACAAAATTCCCGTCGGCCAGGGTGCCTGTAATCTTCCTTTCCGGTACTGGTGTTCTGTATGTTGGTGTAGAGTCTTTCGGTGCTGGTGCCTGTATCTGTTTGCCGGTATCATATGATTGCAAGGTTGCCATCAATGATAATACCTTCAATCACCTATAATTTCTCATTGAAGTGTGCATTTGCCAACAGTTAGTACATGGAGATACATAAGGCAAGCTTGGAATATCCTATTGGGACAAACATTTGAATGAAGAAGACAAAGGTCATCGAAGTGGTTAAGGTATTGTGCAATCTAGTCTGAACTAATAAAAGTATTGCTCCAATTGTGTAACACATAGGTTATCGTATTCTATGAAACTGCAGAAGGTGATTAGAGTTGTCAATAACATGACGGGTTAGTTGTGTTGGTCTTGTGAGAGAAGATATCAATAACTCGAAGGTTATCACAATTGAAGATTGCAAAAGAATTACATAACACGATGTTTATGCGGGTTATTGCTCTAGGGTGTGTACGACACACTGTGTTATTGATTATTTGTCAAGGTGCTACGTTGCAACGTTGAAATGTGAGAAGAAATAGTCATGCAGGATAATACTTTCAAAGAAGATAAAGACTTCCCATTATCCTGTGTTGTGCCTGTATGGAGAATGATGGTCATGTAGGATAACGCTCAAGCAAAGAAAATAGTGTTACACACTATTCCACATCGTGTGACGGAGTGAAAATGGTTGTGCAAGGTAAGACTATAGTGGTAGCCACCCTTATCCCACTTCACACAAGAAGAAGCAAAGAAGACCTTATACCACATGGGTTAGACGGTTATGCTAAGTATAGTGCGGGCTAACTAGAATGAAGGCATGCCACAAAGAGAAAGAAAGTCCTTATGTCGCGTGACTCAAATAGTTACACTAAGTGTGATGCCGCAAGAAGTAATGCGGTCCTTACCCCGCATGGGTAAGATGACCTCATTAATTATTGTGTGGGCTAACAAGAATGAAAGGAATCAATTGATGATGCTTACCCTACATAGGTAAGATGGCTCTTTAGATGATGGTGCGGGATAACCAACATATCTGCATGTAGATAACATGAAATTTAGTCACACTATGGAGTTTAATGGTTCTATGCAGCCCAATGGTCTATGTGGTAGTTGACCAAGTTTGACCCAATGACATGGCATGTATGAAACAAATTAGAGGTAGGTTGACCATAGTTGATCGTATGTTTTTGAAGGCGGATGCTAGTTGATGAAAGCTTATTGAGCGATTTTGACACCACGTTTGCAAGTCGATAGACTCAGTAGTCTACGTGGTAGTAAACCAAGTTTGATCAAATAACAAAACTCATATAACACACAATGTTATGTAATCTATGATGAATGCTAGCTCAACAGACCACCACCATGACATATTTTAACTAAGTCTTTGTGGTCATATCTAGGAGATCAATGACCCAAATTTAAAATCTTTGAAGATCATAATTTGGCGAGATTTCATGTTTCTAGGAACTTGTTTTACCAATTGGAGAAGATGTGAACCGATTGAATGGACAATCTATGTGCAACCTAGGAAATTGAATGGATCATGTTGTATGACAATGATGCAACTATCTATGATGATCTATGATTGATTGACCTTATGGAGGTGAATGCAACATGATGAATTCCCTGGATGAAGATTAGGTTTGGTTGAGATGGTGTGGAGATAATATTGGACAAAGATATTGAATGAAGCATATACCAAAGGAAGATCAGATTGACTAAAGGTGTGTTGTTGTTGTGTTGATGAAGAGCAGATTAATTCATGTTGTCAGAGTTGAGTAGATCTTACTATATACAAGAAAGTTGAATAAGTATGGAATGTGCATATAGTCAAAAACCACTAAAAAGATAAATAAGACATTGGGTTAAGCTATTTGGAACTGCAATTGGATAAAAGGACAAAGATAATAAAACTATGAAGGCACTAGGAAAATTGGATTGACTCAAAAAATTAATCATTGCAATGCATAAATCCCATTGTATTATATACATGCAATAGGGTGCCTGAGTTTATTGATGAGAGTTTTCATTTCAGCAAGATGCGTTGACTACTTTTGAGATCAATCACATATTGTTGATTAAAGCTTCAGAAAAATATTGTGGAAAACCCGATGTGTTTATCACTACATGCGCAAATAGTGAACAGAGTGTGGTCATTGTTTTGTAGGTCAATATGTTTGTGTTGATGGCTAGTGAAAAGAAGAGTAGATATCTCACTTTGTTTATCACTACGGTCTTTGCAACCTTGCAAGCTCCAACTCTACCGCTAAAAATTCATCTGCGGTACTGCAGGAAGAAAGGTAAGCATCTCCACAACCCTGCATATCAACTCGTCTTGACTTCCAAGTCACTTGCAGTTCTGTAAGGAAGAAGGAAGGAATTTTTTCCACATAAGATTGAACGATGTCTTTTGTACCATGCCTTGCTATCTCATAGCCAAGAAGTTGAATAAAAAAATAAATATCTCATGAGGCAAGTTAAGTATAAGAAAGTGTGCAATCTCTCCATCCCATATGTGTTGTTTGAATGGTTGAGAACACGATGTGATTTCTACAAATTATCAACACAGAAGTGGTGCACTTAGTGTTTGACCAAGTTTGACTTGATGATTTAAAAGGAGATGTGGAGGACGTGTCATGTATAGGACCATTCCAAGATCGCTAACAAGATATGGTTGCTAAGGAAATGGTAACTAGGAATTCCATTTACGAGAATAAGTATTGCAAGCAAATATCTCTCCAGAATGTTGAGTTAACTGAATTAATTTAGAAAGAATGTGATACAAAAGGTAGAAAATTAGAAAGGACAAGTTAAGATAGATTAAGCTCTAGATCTCGATAAGATTTCTTGAATTCTTCTTTGGAGGGAAAATTCTAAGGAGTAAGAAGGATTGTGATAAAAAAAAAGATGAATAAATTATGAAGTGTTGTGCATATGTTGTTGAAAGTGAATTGGAGTGCATTTTTGTAGATGAAACTGAAGTAAGAAAACAAAGTGTAAGAAATACAATGTGTATTTTACACCATGTGGAGCAGAGTAAGAGACAGATAGAAAGAGGAGATCATATCAAAATAGAGATCGAAAGAACTGGTAAAAAGACAAGATAGAATAAAGAGAGGTATTGCAAAGAGCAAAAGAGTTAGTGAAAAGACAAGATAGAGTGTGGAATGCTATTGTAGAGATCAGAAAGCATAAGACAAAGCCTTTAAGTTGAAAAGAGCAGATTTAGTTTCAGGTGCAAAAAACATGACAGTTAGAGAAAATCATCTGTAACAAGGCACTCAACTTGCAGTTGTAATTCTTCTTTACTATAATCATTTGAGTGGGTGCTCAGATCAGGGGTTGGTGCCCATAAAGATCAAGGGTTTGTGCCCATAAAGATTAGGGGTTGGTGCCCATAAAATTTGTAATTAGAATTTTTCACTATGAGGCTTGATTAGAGCAGTAGACTCTAGCAACACTTCTCACCAAGGTTTTTCCTCATATATCATGTGTTGTGGGATTTCCTTCTATGTGTGTGTACAAATTAGTTTAATATATTTTCTTATTGTTGCTTAACCTCTATTATTAGAGTTTTGATCTTTTAGATAATTCATGTTTAAAGTTACCACTGATTCACCCTCCTTCTCACTGGCCCATTTGTGTTACTTCAATTGGTATCAGAGCCTAGGTTCCCTATTTGAAAAACTTTCTCTAGCTTGGGTAGATTTTGGTGTTTGAACATAATGGTAATGTATGAATCATCCTCTGCTATTGTACCAAAGTTTGATGGCCTAAACTATGTCATTTGGAGTTCTAGAATGAACATTTATTTGTGCTGCTTAGGGTATGATGTCTGGATGTCAGTCAAGAATGGATACTTTGTCCCTGCTATCCCTCCTACTAATCCTCATGAAGCAAAATGAAGTAATGAGTGCAATGTAGAATCCATAAAGGCTATACTCAATGGGTTTCCTAATATAGTGTCCTCAAAGGTCAAGAAATGTAAATCTGCAAAGAGCCTATGGGATAGACTAAAGAAAATCTATGGAGAAGAGCATAATACTATTGGATCAGACAATGTAATGAAGAAGAATAAAGGTGGAGACAAATGTGTAGATGATAAGAAAAGATCATCTTGTAGTTGCATTGAAGATGAAAAGGAAGCCAAACTACTTATGGCACAAGAGATCCAAAATGAGAAGACATCAAGGTGTTATAGTGAATCTAAATCTAGAAATCAAAACTTATTTAGCAATGATGAAGAAGGTGAAATTGATGCTGAGGTGGATCTTGAAGGAGAGTTGATTTGTGCTCTTGAAGAATTAGATAATCAAAAGAAATAAAATGAAAAGTTCAAAATGTCTACCATAAAAGAACAAGAGAAGCTAAGAAAGATTCTTGAAGAATCCAATGAAAAACATACTGCATTCACAACTTAGATAAAAGAAGACAAACATATTAGTGAAGTGCTAAAATCAGAGTTGGATACAAAAGAAAAGCAGTGTTAGACACTAGGACAAGAAAGGACAAATTTTAGAACAGAGCTTGAGAGATGCAAAGAGGATCTCAATTAGATGAGAATGAAGTGTGAGAGTAGCACCAATACACTAAATGACATGTTGAGAAAGACAAAGAAGTCAAAGGATTCTACAGGCTTAGGATATGAGGATGGATAATTTTATACCAGTGGGGAGATATCAAAAAGACATAAATTTTGTATCTTCAAGGATGAACAGTCATGGGAAAACCTTCACAGTTGCTGCCCCAAAGAAAGAGTATGATGTTGTTGCTTCTACAAGGAATAATTATGCAATTTCAAAAAGAAAAGGTAAGTTGGATAAATATGGCTTCATTGGAGAAAAGGATACAAGAAGGAGGTATAGAAGACCAAAATATGTTGTTGTTTACAAGACTAAGAATGAGAAGAAATCAAAATATGTGTCTGCAACAAATAGACAACCCAAGGCCAACAACAAAAGAAGGGGGAATGGATCAAACATGCCAACAAGATCTCCACACATTTGGCAAAATAAATTTGTAACTTACAAGCCCTCCCTCTTTGGTTATTGCATTTCATGCAAAGGTTATGGGCATAGAGCTAATGAATGTAGAAAGAGTTCTAGAAAAAGTCATGTTACTTCTTTTGAGAAAATAAATGTAGTGTGTAATAGATGCAATTCATATGGACATAGTATTTCAAGTTGCAAACACATGTATAAATCTGCTCCCATCTATGATATAAAGAGTTTATTTGTTGTCTCAATAAATATGAATATAATTTATTATAGCTATAATGAAGCTGGTCATAAGAGTCATGAATGTAGAAGAAAATCATTTCAGTCTAATGGCAGCTCGTACACCTATTTCTACAATAAAAATGTAATGAATAGATATAATGATAATTATGTAAGACAAGTTTCTGCATGGAAAAAAGTAAGAAATGTTCCTAGAATGTCCATAAATTAATTTGTTCTATCAGATGGTCATAATGGGATGGTTTGGAGAAGGAGGTCAAATCAATTCAGCAAAAACTCTTCTACTCCTTTGTTTGGGATGAACACAATGTACTACTACAGCAATAACTTTGGGCATACTACAAGGTATTGCAAGGCAAGAGTTGCCAAATCAAGAAAGATAGAAGATGTTTCTATAAATGTTGCACCTGAGAAAAGAAGGGATGTCCAACAAGTATGGAAAAGGAAACAAGAGGATATGGCCATGGGCAAGAAGTGTGAATTCCATGAACATGTGACATCTCCTCAAGATTAAGGAGATGCAGGACCTTTGGGGGAGCTATATATTGATCACATCCTCCAACCCCCAATTGTGAAAAGTACTAGTGAAAGGGTAGTTTGTTGGATAGGAACTTGTGACGGGGAAGTTTTTGAGAATGATAATTGTTTATGCATATTTCACCTAATATTGAGTTAGTTAAAATACTTGTAAATTTGTTGCAGTTTTTTTTGAGTTGTTGAAGTTTATGCCTTGAAGGCATATCAAGGTTTGACATTGTTGGTGCATAGGTCACTGTGAAAAGGAATTTGGTTGTAGTTGCATATTTTCATATATAAGGCTATGTACAACTGCAAGTGGTAAAAACAAATTGCAGATAGTTTGTAATACACTATTTAAAAAAAATAAGGATACAATTCATTGGATAAATAAAATGAGAGGTATTGTACAGTATAAAAGTGAAATGACAGATGTAATAGAATGAGGATAATAAGTTATCTTACTACAAAAACATAGAAGGAGATGAAAGTGTTAGGATGGATTGAAAATTACTAAAAGAGCAAAAGAAGAAAACATAATGTATGTTGAAGCTAAAAGGACAATGTGCATGGAAGCAATGGTTTGTTGTATGGAACTATCTATGCTGTGTTGTTTTCCTACAAGAGCTGGGTCTACAAGTAGTTTGTTTTTGTTGCAACAAGACATTAAAGACAAGGAACAATTTCAGAAGGAAAATTGTGAAGCAGGGAAGGTAGACTACACAGAGTAAAGTGTGCATGTGTGAATTTGAAGAAATGAAATGCTGTGTGAAAAACATGCAGAAGACTAAAGTGAAAAATTCACAGAGTTTAGATGTGTAGACCAATGCAACTAGTCAGTGTATGAACACAAAGGAAGGTCACACATAGACTGATTAAGTGAAGAGATAGTGGGGTAGAAAAGAGATAACCTAAAACCCAAAATATAAAGAAGAACAAAGAAGATAAGTTGAGGGTATGTGTATAACACAATGTGCTATGCAAGAGAAAGAGAGGACATGCCAACAAGTGTGTTGATTGGTCCAAGATAATTGAAGAAGAATTGTAGCAAATGTGGACTTATATAATTAAATAAATAAGTCTCGTCAGAATTTTACAGCAGAGAAAAGGAAGGATGCCAAGTAATATAACAAAGGCACAAGACAATGCTCATAACGTAAGTGAAAAATGAAATATGTGATAGATAGGAGTATGAGAATGTAGAGCACTTGGTTC
The DNA here is from genome assembly GCF_030272615.1 of Cryptomeria japonica. Classification (NCBI taxonomy): domain Eukaryota; kingdom Viridiplantae; phylum Streptophyta; class Pinopsida; order Cupressales; family Cupressaceae; genus Cryptomeria; species Cryptomeria japonica. The sequence continues at coordinate 410,666,089 of NC_081413.1, read as the reverse complement.
AGGGGGAGCTCATAGCCTCAAATAATATATCCATGAATTGGTTTGAGCACTCTAAGGCAGGTGGAGCATAAAGATTATATTCCTTAAAAGGAGTTGATAGAATTTGCGGAACATAATTGCTACCACAATGTGTAGTAAACAAAAGAAAAGATATAAGTGGTCTTTGTATGATAAACATGATGGTCTTTAGAACTCCAAAGAGAAGAAGAGAAAGTCTTCATCTATAATTTATAAGTTATGGTTCTCAGAGGGAGACTATTGCTCAAAAAGAGGACCAACAAAATGATAGCAAATGTTGCAGATGCATAGGCGCAATAGAAATACATGTGATAAAACCTATGTGATTGCAACCATATGCACAATGAAAATTGTCATAGGGGGAATGTCATTAGCTGGGAGAAGATGTGATGTTGAGAGAGGTTGGAAATTGGTTTCCCCACCCTTTTCCATTATTGTCAAAAGGGGAAAGTTTGAGCATTGTTGACATCAATGCCAAAGGGGGAGATTGTTGGCATTAGATTATCATTGATGTCAACAATTGAGAAAATGCAGAGACATCCATTAGATAGAGATGCAACATAATGAATTTCCCAAATAAAGATTAGGTTTGGTTGAGATGGTGTGGTCGCAAATTGGAAAAGTTGAGAAATTGTGAGTGCTCAAGAGTGGAGATAAGATTGGATAGAGATGCTGGATGATGCATATCCAAAAGGAAGATCAGATTGGCTGAAGGTGTATTGTTGTGGTATTGATGAAGAGAAAAGTAATTCATGTTGTTAGAGTTGAGTAGATCTTATTGTATACAAGCAAGCTAAATAATTATGGAATGTGTATGTAATCAAAAGCCACTAAAAAGATGAAGACAATGGGGTCAGCTATTTAGAACTGCAATTGGATAAAAAGACAAAGGCAATAGAACTGTGAAGGCATTGGGAAAATTGGATTATCTTAGAAAATGTATTGTTGCAGTGCAAAAATCCCACTATGTTATCTACATGCAATAGGGTGACTAAGTTTATTGGTGAGAGTTTTCATTTCAGCAAGATGCCTTGACTTTTTTTGAGATCAATCGAGTATTGTTGATTGAAGCTTCATAAAAATGTTGTGGAAAACCTTATGTGTTTATCACTTTATGTGTAGACAGTGAACATAGTGTAGTCATTGTCTTGTAGGTCAACATGTTTGTGTTGACCAAAGATGGCTGGTGAAAAGAAGAGTAGATATCCCACTGTGTTTATCACTATGGTCTTTGCAATCCCACAAGCTCCAACTCCATCGCTCAAAAGTCATCCGCAGTATTGCGGAAAGAAAGTTAAGTGTCTCCGCAACCCCGCATGTCAAATCACCTTGACTTCCAAGTCATCTATTGTTCTATGAGAAGAAGGAAGGAATGTTTGCTGCATAAGATTGAACAATATTTTTTTCACCATTCCTCACTAGCTTGTAGCCAAGAAGCCGAATAAAAAAAATAATATCTCACAGGGCAAGTTAAGTGTAAGAAAGTATGCAATACTGCCATCCTATTGGTGCTATTTGAATGGTTGAGAACATGATGTGTTTTCTACAAATTGCTGACATGGAAGTGGTGCACTCAGGGTTTGACCAAGTTTGATCCAACAATTTAAAAGGAGATGTGGATGACAGGGCATGTACAGGACCAATCAAAGATTACTAACAAGATATGGTTGCTAAGGAAATGCCAACTAGGAGTTTCATTTATGAGAATAAGTATTGCATACAAATATCTCTCTAGAATGTTGAGTTAACTGAATCAATTTAGAAAAAATGTGATATGAAAGGCAGAAAATCAGAAAGCACAAATTAAGGTAATTAAGCTCTAGATCTTGATAAGATTTTTTGAATTCTTCTTTGGAGGGAAAATTCAAAGGAGTAAAACGGATTGCGATAAAAAAAGGATGAAGAAATTGATAAGTGTTGTGTGTGTTGTTGAAGGTAAATTGGAGTGTGTTGTTGCAGATGAAACAAAAGTAAGAAAATAGAGTGTAAGAAATATAGTCTGTATTTCACACTATGTGGAGCAGAGCAAGAGACAGGCAAAAATAGGAAATCATATTAGAATACAGATCAGAAGAACTAGTAAAAAGACAAGATAGAATGAAGAGGGCTATTGCAAAGAGAAAAAGAGTTAGTGAAAAGAAAAGATAGAGTGTGGAGTACTATTCCACAGATCAGAAAGTAGAAGACAAAGCCTATAAGATGAAAAGAGGAGATTGAATTTCAGGTGTGGAAAACACAACGGTTATAGAACATCATTTGTAACAAGGTACTCAACTTGCAGTTGTAATTATTTTTTATTGTAATAATCTAAGTGGGTGCTTGGATCAAGGATTGGTGCTCGTTTGGGTCAGTACCCATAAATATCATGGTTTGGTGCTCCTTTGGGTTGGTGCCCATAAACTTTGTAATCAGACTTTTTCACAGTTAGGCTGGATTAGAGCAGTAGACTCTAGTAGCATTTCTCACCAAGGTTTTTCCTATCTTGGGTTTTCCTTGTATATCTTGTGTTGTGGGTTTGCCTTCTATGTGTGTGTGTATATTGGTTTAATATCTTTTCTTATTGTTGCTTGACCTTTGTTATTAGAGTTTTAATCTTTTAGATAGTTCAAGTTTAAAGTTACCACTAATTCAACCCCCCCTCTTAGTGGTCCATTTGCATCCCTTCACTATAAAGATGCAGGTTGTCGACTGACTAAGCTATTGTATACATTGAAGTCACATTTGTGAGATAGTATAGAAGAGTTGTTCTGGATCAAGGAGTTGTTGAGGATGTAGAATTTAATGTTGTAGAAAAGAAAGAGTTTAAGAGTAGTGATGGTCTATGTGTAGAAGCAAAAAATAAGTCAGAGAAGAAGTCAGAGAGATAGTTCAAGAAAATGAGATCAGAGATCAAAGTGCAAAGAATTGAGTAGAAGATAATCAATGTGGTATAATACATCAATTGTAACTTGGTGCATAAATAGTATCTTGTTATTTACACCTAGTAATCATCTGAGTGGGTGCTCAGATCAGGGGTTGGTCCTCCTTTGAGTTGGTGCTCATAAACTGTAGGGGTTGGTTCTTCTTGGGTTGGTGCCCTAAATATTGTAATTAGATTTACTTGTGAGGCTATATTGGAGCAGTAGACTCCAACAACTATTCTTACCGAGGATTTTTACCACATTGGGGTTTCCTCGTAAATACTTGTGTTATGTGGTGTATCTTGTGTATTGTTCTGAATTTGATTTGCATATTTAGTATTTGCACACTTAGATCAGAAGCTTTTCAAGATACACTGATTCACCCCCCTCTCAGTGTCCTATTGTGTTCCTTGAATTGGTATCAGAGCCAAGTTCCCTATTAGAAAAGCTTTCTCTAGCTTGGGTAGGTCTTGTCTCATGAACACAATGGCTAGGAATGAACCCACCTCAAAAGAACCTATGTTTGATAGCACTAATTATGTCTTCTAGAAATGAATAATGGAAACTTAGTTATCCTTTTTAGGCTCTTATGTCTAAATGTTAGTGAAGAATGGTTATACTATTCCTTAGGTTCCTCTGATTGACCCTAATGCTAAAAGGGAATATGAAAATAATGCCAAAGCTAAGAATGCCATCTTAAGTGTGTTGGCATTATGTGAACCGACATGAAGAACTAATGACATTGTATGTTGTCGTTGATGTCAATATGTGTTATGAAGAGAACTGGCATATGTGATAGGTAAAAAGAGAAAGGAACCGACACATGTATGAACCAGTTTATATGCCAAAATGAAGCGGCATATTTGTTCAAGATGAACCGGCATGTAGTTATGGGAACCGACACATTGAAGCATTGTATGACTACCAGTTGGTAGGTAGCTTCCACTTCAGGGTTTTCGTTTGCAGCACCTCAAGTGACTCAATCGGTGATCTTCATGTGATGAGTTAGCAGTATGATGGAGGACAGATCATGTTGCCACGTAAGCTCTGTGTGCATGAAGGATCTTTCATGAATATGACTATTCCTATCTACCTCGGGAATGTGCGAAGTCTGTCAAACGGTGATAACGCGTGATGGGTTATCAGCCGCCATGAAAACGATGGATAATGGACAATGGAGAATGTCTTGAGATCGATTCAAGATTGTTGCATTTAATGCAGTATGATTCAACAGTCAGGATCGAACCATTTGAATTGCTTAACCTAATAGGTTTAGGGTTTAGGGTTCTTGCTACCGACCTGTATGTTTCCTATAAGGTCGATGTTGTTTTTCTTTCTGAGGTTGTTGGCAAAAGTTGTGAGTGTGTATCCAAGGGAAGTGATATGTGATTCTTGCCAGACCAAAGGAGAGAAGAGAAATCTACAAAGTGAATGTGGAGAAGGTGAAGAGGAGCCAAAATGGATCTGCATTAGCATTGAGTGCTATTAACAGATCATTGCAGTTCCTGTTGATCTCTAACCACTTCAACAGTTGTAAAATCCCCTAACAAGGTAGCCTTAACTGGCTTGATTCAAAATCCATTAAATCGAGTGGTCTTAACCAGCTTGTTTCAAATCCCTTAACTAGGTAACTTGAGGCTAATGAGTTCTGAGAAGCTTGAGAAGCTTAGGAGATCCTTTCAACTATTGAGTTCTTGAAATCCTCTAACAAGGTGACCCTACTGGGTTTAACCCTTAACTGGGCATCCCTTAACCGGGTGATCCCTAACAGGATCGGTTCCTACCAGAACCTATTGTAATGTCCTTAACCGGACAAGGCTCCTAACAAAGCGGACTTCTAAAGAGTTCAAAAAGAAGCTTGTGGGTATTCATCCCCACCATGGTTTTTCCTAGTTGGATTTCCACGTGAAAAATATGTGTGTCGTGTGATGCTTTGTTTTATCTGCTAAGCACATGAAGGTTCTAGGTTTTATGCCTGTCTATAAAACATATTGAACTCACTGTTGTGAAGATTTGATGATTAAGTTTACTTGTTTATGCATGAGAGTATAATGATACTGTAGTATTGAGCTAAGAGGGAAGCTTATTGAGTGACCGGTTCATGACTGATTGAGCTATACTAGATGTTACCGGTTGCACTCTGTTTTACCGACATCCCTATTTGTCAGTCATTTGGGGTATTTGTTTTCAAACCAATTTTGGACTGTAGTTGTGTTTGTACTGATTCACCCCCCCTCTCAGTACCGGTTTGGTACTCCTGGTTCATCATTGAGTTATCAATTGGTATCAGAGCGCTCTAGGTCCTCTGTGTTGTAAGCTTAACCGCTTGAGGAAAAGATCCTAGTCAAATGATGAAGAGGGTAGGTCCAAAGTTTAACAGGGAAAATTTTGGTATATGGAAAGACAAGATGAAGATATTCATAAAAAGCATGGGAGTTCAACACTGGAGTTATGTTGAAAATGTATATGTTGTTCCTACCAGTACTCTCACCAATGACCAAAAGAGAGAGATACAAGAAAATGGGCAAGTCATGGAAGCCCTCATCAGTAGTCTATTTGACATTGAGTTTATTGATGTTCAGGACAAGGCAAATCCCAAAGAGGTATGGGATGCTCTTGAAAATATCTATGGTGGTGATGAGCATGTAAAATAGGCTAAGGAAGAGAGCCTGAGAGGAAAGTTTAAAGAGATGCGGATGGTTGAAGGAGAGACCATTCAGTAGTATGGAATAAGAATCAAAATAGTTGTTGGAGAAATAAAGAGTGCAGGTGGCAAAATAGAAGATTCCACTATGGTAAGCAAAGTCCTAAGATCCCTGTTGCCGGACTATGCAATAAGGGTTGCTTCTATTCGGGAGCTGAGATCAATAGACAAGTCTAAGGCATCCTTGGACTCCATCATAGCCAAGTTGACAGCCTATGAGCTGAATAGTTTTGATGGCAGTGTTCGAAAGATAGAATCAACTTTTAGAGCCTCTGCTATACCTTCTAGAAAAGGAAAAGAGGCTAGCACTAGTGGGGAATCTTATCAAAGCAGAGAAATGAAGGATGAAGAGTTTTTGATGGCATTTGAATCACTTCTTGCCAGAAAATTCTCAAAAGGAACTGGTAAATACAAAGGTAAGCTACCTCCGAAATGTTTCTCCTGTAACTGGATAGGACATATTGCTATGAACTGTCCTAATAGTGACAACAAGGATAAACCAGAAAGGTTCAAGAAATTCAAAGGAGGAAACCAGAGAAATTGATTTGTGGTAGTTGATGAAGGTGTCACAGATGAGGAATCAGAAGATGAAGAGAATGAAGACATTGTGTTTGTTGTTGTAAAGGAAGATGTGGTAGACAAGAAGGCTCTTGTCTCCCAGTTTGATGATTCCAATGAGTGGATCATTGACAGTGGCTGTTCTCACCATATGACTGGTGACCGGAGCAAGTTTCTATCCTTAGAGGAGTATGATGGTGGTGTGGTTGGCTTTGGCAATGATCCACCATGCATGGTCAAAGGCAGAGGGTCCATCTCTTTGAATGGAAAGAGCAATGTTGACAATGTGTACTGGGTTGATGGTCTCAGACACAACCTTCTAAGTGTTGCCCAGTTAAATGATAGTGGCCTCACTCTACAATTCAAGAATGGAGTTTGCAGAATCAAAGGTAAAGATGGTAAATTGGTAGCCATCGACATGCAGACTAAAGGTAACCTATTTCATCTGAATGCAAATATAAGTACATGTCTTATGGCTAAGCTTGATGATAGCTAGATATGGCATAGGAGATTCTGCCATGTGAACTTTGTTAACATTGTGAAGGCTAGTAAGATCAAGGCAGTTAGAGGGTTGCCAGTGCTGAGCAAACCAGATAATACCTTGTGTAGAGAATGTCAATTGGGGAAAATGTCTTCCTCAACTTTTAAAGGTAAATCTTTCACTGCTGACAACTTGCTTGATCTTGTGCATACTAATTTGTGTGGTCCTATGAAAACTAGAAGTGTGCAGGGTGATAGGTACTTCATGATCCTCACTGATGACTGCTCAAGAATGATGTGGGTCACATTCTTGAAAGACAAGTCTGAAGCTTTTGGGAAATTCAAAGCTTTCAGAGAATTAGTGGAGAAGGAAAGCGGTAAAAGGATCAAGTGTCTCAGAACTGATCAAGGAGGGGAATTCACTTTGAGTGAATTCAACAAGTATTGTGAAGAATTTGGCATCAAGAGGCAGCTGTCTGCCCCCCGGACTCCACAGCAGAATGGCCTAGCAGAGAGGAATAACCAGACTATGGTTGAAGCAGCTAGAACCATGTTGATTCAAGGAAACATAGCTCACACCTTTTGGAGAGAAGCGGTGAGCACTACAGTCTACACTATGAATCGGGTACTCATCAAGAAGGGTAAGGACAAAAGTCCTTATGAGTATTGGACTGGTAAGACACCTGTGGTTAACTAATTTAAGGTATTTGGTAGCAAATGTTACATCAAGAAGAGTGAACATCAAGGTAAATTTGAAGCTAAATGTGATGAGGGAATATTTCTAGGATATTCCACCAAGAGTAAAGCTTTCAAGTGCTACAACAATAGGACTCAGAGAATTATGGAAAGCATCAATGTAAGAGTTGATGAATCCTCTGAGAAGATCGAGGAAACCGGCAGTGAGCAAGCTGTAAATGAATCGGTTGCAACCTTCTTGGAACTGATTGTCAGTCAACCGAGTACCAGTAATAGTGTTCCTGAACCGGTGAATGCTGATATTGATGAAGATGAGGATGAAGAAGAAAAGCAAGAAGAACCAGTTAAGACCATTCCTCGGTATGTCAAGTTGAATCATGATCCCAAGCAGATCATAGGTGATAAGAATGTAGGAATCCTTACCAGAAGAAAGATCAGAGAAAACTCATGTATGATCTCTGAATTTGAGCCTAAGTCATTCAAAGAGGCTCATAAAGATGAAGACTGGATCAAGGCAATGGAAGAAGAACTTGACCAGATAGAGAAAAATGGTACATGGTCCTTGGTACCCAGACCAAAGCATAAAAATGTCATTGGCACCAAATGGGTGTTCAGAAATAAGTTGAATGAGGATGGCACAGTGATTAGGAATAAAGCCAGACTGGTATGCAAAGGATATGCTCAAGAAGAAGGTGAAGACTATGGGGAAACCTTTGCTCCTGTAGCTAGATTGGAAGGAGTTCGTATGCTTCTTGCATATGCAGCTTTTAAGAGGTTCAAGGTATATCAAATGGATCTAAAATCTGCATTCCTAAATGGTGTACTTGAAGAGGAGGTGTATATTGAGCAACCAGATGGGTTTGCCCTATTTGAAGACAGTGACATGGTATGTAGGCTACATAAAGCATTATATGGTCTAAAGTAAGCACCTAGGGCATGGTATGAGCACTTACATTCCCATCTTGTGAAGATTGGATTTGAGAGAACAAGTGAAGATAGCAATATCTACTTGAAGTCTGAAGGAGATCAGATTCTGATCTGTGAAGTTTTTGTTGATGACATCATCTTTGGTGGAGATGAAAAGATGAGTCATGAGTTTGCTGATGAGATGAAGAAAGAATTTGAGATGTCACTCATAGGGGAGATTAAGTTCTTCATTGGACTGCAGATCCAGTAGATGGAAGATGGAATCTTCATCACTCAGTCCAAATATGTCAAAGAGGTGTTGAAGACTTTTGGCATGGAAGATAGAAAACTAGTTGGTACACCGATGGTGACCGGTTGCAAATTGACAAAGGAGGATGATTCCGCACTAGTTGATGAGAAGGAATACCGATCAATGATTGGTAAGTTGCATTATGTAGTGCATAGAAGACCAGATATTGCACATGCAGTTGGCATTACTGCAAGGTTCCAAAAGAGTCCAAGAGAATCTCACTTGATTGCAGCCAAGCAGATTCTTAGGTATCTGAAGGGAATAGTTGACTATGGATTGTGGTACCCATACAATAATAATTTCAATCTGAAAGTATTCACAGATGCAGATTGGGCTGGTAATGTGGATGGCTGGAAGAGCACAACCGGTGGTGCATTCTTTCTTGGTGGTAGACTAGTCTCATGGATGAGTAAAAAGCAAAGTTGTATCTCTCAGTCTACAACAAGAGTAGAGTATGTTGCAGCTTTCATGAACTACACTCAGACAATCTGGATGAAGCATGTACTAGAAGGCTTCAAGATCCCTGTATCTAAACCGATAAGTATATTCTATGATAACACAAGTGTTATCAATATATCAAAAAATCTAGTTTGACATTCTAGAACCAAGAATTTTGAGCTTAAGTATCATTTCTTGAGGGAAAAGGTTCAGAATAAAGAGCTTGCACTGGAGCATGTGTCCAGTAAGGAGGAGTTAGAAGACATATTCACCAAGCCTCTCCCAAAGACAACATTTGTGCATTTGAGAGGTGAATTAGGGGTATTGTCCCTTCAGGAGGTGAACTAAAAGTAATTGTTCCACATCAGTCAGGTATTGGACAGACAAATTTTTGGTTGATTGATGTGTTGAAGGATGCTACTCCTCAGGGGGAGCAGCATGGTGGAACAGAGATGTTTGTACCTCCACTTTGGCATTGTTGTCAAAGGGGGAGAAGGAGTGAAGCGGAAAAGATATCTGCATCAAATATGGGAGAAGGAGTGAAGCGAAGAGATATCTTTGTATATTGCCATCAATGCCAAAGGGGGAGATTGTTGGCATTATGTGAACCGGCATGAAGACATAATGACATTGTATGTTGTCATTGATGTCAATATGTGTTATGAAGAGAACCAACATATGTGATAGGTGAAAACAGAAAGGAACCAACACATGTATGAACCAGTTTATATGCCAAAGTGAAGCGGCATATTTGTTCAAATTATGAACCGACATGTAGTTATGGGAACCCGCAGATGGAAGCATTGTATGACTACTGGTTGGTAGGTAGCTTCCACTTCAGGGTTTCCATTTGGAGCACCTCAAGTGACTCAATCGGTGATCTTTGTGTGATGAGTTAGCAGTATGATGGAGGACAAATTGTGTTGCCACGTAAGCTCTGTGTGCGTGAAGGATCTTGCATGAAGATGACTATTCCTATCTACCTCAGGAATGTGCAAAGTCTGTCAAATGGTGATAACGCGTGATGGGTTATCAGCCCCCATGAAAATGGTGGATAATGGATGATGGAGAATGTCTTGAGATCGATTCAAGATTGTTGCATTTAATGCAGTATGATTCAACGGTTAGGATCGAATCGTTTGAATTGCTTAACCTAACAGGTTTAGGGTTTAGGGTTCTTGCTACCGACCTATATGTTTCCTATAAGGTCAATATTGTTTTTCTTTCTAAGGTTGTTGGCAAAAGTTGTGTGTGTCTATCCAAGGGAAGTGATACGTGATTCTTACCAGACCAAAGGAGAGAAGAGATATCTGCAAAGTGAATGTGGAGAAGGTGAAGAGGAGCCAAAACGGATCTGCATTAGCATTGAGTTCTATTAATAGATCATTGTAATTCCTGTTGATCTCTAACCACTTCAATAGTTGTAAAATCCCCTAACAGGGTAGCCTTAACTGGCTTGATTCAAAATCCATTAAATCGAGTGGTCTTAACTGGCTTGTTTCAAATCCCTTAACTGGGTAACTCAAGGCTAATGAGTTCTGAGAAGCTTGAGAAGCTTAGGAGATCCTTTCAGCTATTGAGTTCTTGAAATCCTCTAACAAGGTGACCCTACCGGGTTTAACCCTTAACCGAGTATTCCTTAACCGAGTGATCCCTAACAGGATCAGTTCCTACTAGAACCTATTGTAATGTCCTTAACCGGACAGGGCTCCTAACAGAGCGGACTTCTAAAGAGTTCAAAAAGCAGCTTGTGGGTATTCATCCCCACCGTGGTTTTTCCCAGTTGGGTTTCCATGTGAAAAATATGTGTGTCATGTGAAATGCTTTTGTCTTGTGATGCTTTGTTTTATCTGCTAAGCTCATGAAGGTTCTAGGTTTTATGCCTGTCTATAAAACATATTGAACTCACTGTTGTGAAGATATGATGATTAAGTTTACTTGTTTATGCATGAGAGTATAATGATATTGTAGTATTGAGCTAAGAGGGAAGCTTATTGAGTGACTAGTTCATGACTGATTGAGCTGTACTGGATGTTACCAGTTGCACTCTATTTTACCGACATCCCTGTTTGTCAGTCATTTGGGGTATTTGTTGTGAAACCGGTTTTGGATTGTAGTTGTGTTTGTACTGATTCAGCCCCCCCTCTCAGTTCCGGTTTGGTACTCCTGGTTCATCATTGAGTTATCAAAGTGATATGTCTGATAGAGAGTTTGTCAAAGTCATTACTGCACATCAACAAAGGAAGCATGGGATGAGCTACATAGTATATATGAAGGAGATACAAAAGTGAAATAAGCCAAATTACAAAATCTAAGAGCTGAGTTTGAAAATCTAAAAATGAAGGATGAGGAGAAGATACCGGACTATCAGCAAAGCGTGGACGAGATTGTAAGTTCTATAAGAGGACTTGGAGAGAAATTCAAAGATGAAGTAACTGTCAAGAAAGTTCTAAGATCATTAACCACAAGGTATGAGACAAAGGTCTCTGCTATTGAAGAAGCTAAAGACTTAAAGACATTTTCAATGGATGAATTGTTTATCTCCTTATCAACTTATGAGATGAGAACAATTAGTTGTGAATTGTCAAAGAGAGAGGCTACATTCAACATAACCAAGAAAGAAAAATAATAAGTTTCTCATATAGAAGAAGATGGCTTTGATGTTGTTGTAGCAAATTTTGTATGGAAGCTCAAGAAAGGATCAAGCAAATACAAAGGTAAGATCCCTTTCAAATGTTTCAATTGTGGTAAAATAGGACACTTTGCTTCCAAATACTCGTATGGAGAAAAGGATGAAGATGAGAAGCAAAATATGAAGGATTTTGGAAAAGATAAGAGGAAGAAATTATACAAACCAAGGAGAAGGGGTTTTAGAAGGAACAACAATCTTTACACATTTGAGGATGATGCCACATATGAAGAAAGCGTCTTTGACGAGTATTGCAGTGAAGATGAAAAAGAATTCAATCTCTTTATGGCACAAGGGGAGTTGCATGATGAACATGTTGCTGATGATGAAGAAGAGGAAGTCTAAGCTAAGGTAGATTTTGAAGGTGAACTTGTGAGTAGACTTGAATGAATTTGGAAAGTGAGGAAATAGTACAAAATGGTTAAGTATGCTGCTATTGAAGAATAAGACATATTGAACAAATGTCTTGAGGAGTTTGAGAAAAACATTTCAGATCTGAGGACACAATTGGATGAAGCTAAGAGAATGTATGAGGTAACCAAATCAGATTTAGAGAATAAGGAGAAAGAGTATCAAAATATGGAGGAAAAAATTTTGAATCTTATAAAAGAATTTGAAAAGTGTAAAGACAAACTCAAGGTGAGAATCAAGTATGAGGGCAACAGTGATGCATTGGATAAAATTTTGAAAAAACAAAAGCACTCCAAAGACAGAGAGGGTGTTGGATTTGATGCTGGTAAATGTTCTACAAGTAAGGAATCATCAAGAAAATAAATACACTTTGTCTCTTCAAGTGAAAATAATAATAGAAAAACCTTCATAGTCAAGAATTCTCCAAGGAAGAAGATAGACTTAAATACTACTGTTGATATATCAAAGATATATGTTGCTTCTACAAAGAACACACATTCCAATCCTAAAGGAAAAGTAAAGGTGGATGATGAAGGCTTCATAAAGGTCAATGACACAAGGAATAATTCAAGAAGATTGAGTTATGCTGCTTCAAGGGGGCCAATGAGAAACACATTCAACAATAATTGGTATGTATCCCAATTCCATGACTACTTCTATAAATGTAATACTTATGGTCATAGAATTGCTGATTGTAAACTTATACGTAGGTCTCCACCTAGTTTTGAAAGAAGGAATCCTTTTTTGCTCTTAGAAATGTTGATATAATTTGTTATCATTGCAATGGTGTTGGTCATAGAAGTTATGAGTGTAGGAGAAATATGTCTCAACCCTATAACAAATTCCCATGTTCATCATTCAATAAGAATGTCAAATGTTATCATTGTCAAAATATTGGACATATAGCAAGGCATTGTAAAATTAGGACATCTAATCAAAAGAAGAAAATGTCAACCTTGGAACCTAAGGCAAATCCAATTCAGAAAGTAACGACAGATAAGAAGAAAGAAACCAAGCAAGTTTGGGTAGAGAAAGAAAAGGATAAGGCTGAGTCAAGTCTGATTGTGCAAACTACTTTACATGCTGAAAGGAAGAACTCATGGGCAATAGATAGTGGATTCTCAAATCATATGACCAGTGATAAGAAGAAGTTTATGAAGCTAGAAGATTGGAATGATGGTTTAGTGAGATTTGGAGACAACTCCTCAATCAAAATAAAAGGCAAATGAACTCTAAGCATAGATGGAAAATTAAAGGCTCACAATGTGTACTATGTGGAAGGACTAAAACACAATTTGTTGAGTGTTAGTCAAATGTGTGACAAAGGATGCAAGTTTACCTTTGACTTAAAAGGATGTGAAATTAAAAAAGAGAACAATGGTAAATTAGTTATAGAAGGAAACACAACTGATGGAAATGTATACAACTTGAAGGAGTGCTATGAGTCCCAATGCATGATGGGATAGGTGGATGAGAACTAGTTATGGCACAGAAGATTGAGGTACATAAATTTTGAAAATATCATTAAGGTTAGAAAGAAAGGGTATGCGAGACACATACCACAGATCATCAAGCCAACAAGCACTTTTTGTGATGAGTGTCAAAGAGAAAAACAAACTAAAGTGAGCTTCAAGACAAAGGAATATTCAACAACAAGACAATTAGAGCTTGTGCATACTGATGGTGTGGGCCTACTAGGACACAAGATCTCAATGGTGAGAGATATTTCATGTTTCTTATTGATGAATTTTAAAGAATGACATGGGTCACCTTTTTGAAATACAAGTCACAGGCATTTTAAAGATTCAAAATTTTTAGAAAATTGATTGAAAAAAAGTGGTTTTAAGCTGAAATGTTTCAGATTAGACCGTGGAGGTGAATTCACATCAAATGAATTTGAAGACTACTATGAAAGACATGGAATTAGAAGAAAATATTCAACCCCTAGGAAACCACAACAAAATGGTGTTGTGGAAAGGAAAAATAAGATAGTAAAGGAGATGGAAAGAACAATGTTAAATGAAGCAAATCCGTCTGATGCATACTAGAAGGAGGTAGTTCATACTACTGTATATACATTAAATAGAGCTTATCTCATAGAAAACAACATGATGATACCCTATGAGTTATGATATGATAGAAAATCCCCAATAAGGAATTTCAAGGTGTTTGGTAGAAAATGTTTTAGCAAAAGAGATGAGGATGCATTAGGTAGATTTGAATCAAGATGTGATGAAGGTATCTTCTTGGGTTACTCTTCTCACAACAAGGCCTACAAGTGTTTCAACAAAAGAACAAAGAGAGTGATTGAAAATGAAAATGTTAGGATACATGAGGATCTACACAAAGGAAATCAAAACACAGTGAATTAGATTGAATAACCATACATTGAAGATGATGAGCAACCTGAAAGTGAACCCAAAAAAGCACCAAGCAAGGATCCAAAGAGGTATGTTCAAAAGAATCATCCTGGGGATTAGATTATTGGCAACAAAAATGATGGTGTGCAAACTAGGAAAAGTCTTGCTAGGAACAATGAGCAAGTTAGTTTTTGCCTCTTGACTAAAATAGAACCAAAAAATTATGAAGCCAACAAGAGTGAGAAGTGGATAAAAGCTATGAAAGAAGAGCTACAATACATAGAAAACAACTTGGTACATGGGAATTAGTTCCTAGACTTGCTGATAATAATGTGATTGGGACTAAATGGGTGTATAGGAACAAAAATGAATGAAGAAGGCAAAGTGATAAGGAACAAAGCAAAGCTTGTGTGCAAGGGATATGCTCCAGTTGAAGGGATATACTTTAAGGAGACATTTGCACCAGTTGCAAGACTTGAAGCAATCAAAATGTTCCTGACATTCTTAGCCTATAAAGGATACATAGTATATCAAATGGATGTTAAATATGCATTCTTGAATGTAAATATTGAGGAAGAAGTATACATAGAGCAGCCTAAAGACTTTCAACTACATGAAGATGATAATTTTGTATTGTTATTGAAGAAAGAACTATACGGTCTAAAGCATGCACCTAGAGCATGGTATTCTAGGTTGGATAAGTATCTCCATCAGCAAGGCTTTAGGAAGGAAAAAGTTAATAGCAATTTATACATTATGAAAGAAGGTGGACACATGATCTTAGTTGTGGTGTATGTAGATGACATTATGTTTGGAGGAAACATGGATACCAAATGCAAAGAATATGTTGATCAAATGCAGTCTGAGTTTGAGATGTCCATGCTTGGTGAGCTGCCATATTTTCTTGGATTATAGATTTCTTAGTCAAATAAAGGTATATTTATTTCACAAATCAAGTATGCTAAAGACATACTGAATAATTTCTAGATGGAGGACAACAAACCAGTTAGTACCCCCATGGTGACTGGATGCAAGCCGAGTAAAGATAATGAGTCACCCAGTGTAGATCATGTTGGACATTATTGCTGGTAGGATATGTTGTTGTCATTGATGTCAACATATTATTGCTCCAGTGATTGTAAATTGGTTTATTGGGATTATGGTTTGGTGTATAGATTTTTTCTAGTATCATGGCATTCTTCTGTATTGTTTTTGGTGATCTAAGAAGCCTAATTCAATGTTGTTTATCTGATCAGTTCTTCGGAGAGTTCAGTATTTCCTCAGGTATTTTCCGATGTGATCAGATCTTGTGCTGAGTATTTGTGGGATTTTTTGGGATGGTCTTGTGTATCTTTATTTTAGATGGTTTTTGATTTGGTGCTCCGCAAGTTATCCTTCTTCATGATAGTTGTTGCTATTTGAGTGTTCTTGAGTTTCAAACATTGACAAATGAAGATTTGTTAAGTGGTGTTGGTGCTGCCATTACTAATGATTCTAACTTGCCTACTGGTGTTTTTTAATTGTGTCCTATTTGTCTTGATGATCCAGATTGATTGTTGTGCAATTTTTTGGTGATTTTGATGAACTGGTGATGTTCTTCATGTTATGTGGTATTTCTAGTGGTGTAGCATGTTGAATTTGATCTTGGCATGATTTCCGATGGTGATGAGCATTTGGGAACTTGAATTAGGTCCATGTTATGTCATGTAAATCATTATATTGGTCTGATGGTTGATCTTTGTATCATGTATTGTAATTTTATAATTGTGAGTTGTGGGTTTAGCCAACCTTGTCATCAAGGTTGATTAATTGTATATATAGGTGATATTGTCATGTAAATTAGGTATCAAGGTTGTGTCTACATTATCAGAGAGTGGTGTATGTGTGAACAAGGATTCATATTTTGACATTGAGAATTGAGATGAGATTGGTGTTGTAGATAGATAATTGTGCTTAACTGGAGCTGTAATCAGGAATTTGGAGATGCTATTCTTCCAGTTCATTCCTTCAGGATTATAGTCTGAATCTTGTTGTAAGTCAATGAGACTTCTCTGAGGGTTGTAGCCTTCCAGGTCATTATCTTTTGAGTAGTGAGCTCTAGGTAGTGTGCTTGAATGCATGTGCATTCCCTATTGTAATATTTTCACATACTATTGTAGAGTATCATCTTATTGTGGGTAGGTTCCCACCATGGTTTTTCCCTTAACTGGATTTTTCATGTCAAAATATTGGTGTTGTGTGTTGTGCTATCAATTTTATTATCTTTTTTATATTTGCAGTTTATCAGATCTTTTTTTTGTGATTAAGTTTGTAGATCCGGTGAAAAATGATTCAACCCCCTCTTAGTTCTCCCTCGTTGTTGTTTCCAACAATTGGGATTAGAGCTAGATCCTCCAGAAGAAGCTTAGCTGGTTGACGAAATCTGGGATTGCAACTAGAACTGGAAGTGTTATCTTTAAGGAGAGTCCAATATTTGATGGGAGTAACTATGCTATATGGAAGAACCAGATGGAAGTGCACTTGAGATGTCTCGGAGAAGATTACTAGAAGATTACAAAGAATGCCTATTCTGTTCCTTTGAATAGACCAATTACTCCTGATGAGATCAAGGAAGTTGAACATAAAATTAGAGGGAAGGAAGCATTGTTGAGTGCATTGACTGATTTAGAGATGAAAAATGTAATGGGACTTCAAATTACACATGAGATCTGGGAGAAGCTTGAAACCCTATATGAAGGAGATAAACAAGTCAAAGTTGCTAAATAACATAGTTTGAAAGGGAAATAAGAGATGATAAAGATGGGAGAATATGAGAACAAAAATAAATTTATGGCTAAGGTGAATGACCTTGTCCAAGGTATCAGATGTGTCAGTGAAACCCTTGAAGAAGATGAAATTGTTGGTAAGGTATTGAGATCTTTGTCTCCTACTTATAAACACAAGATAGCTGCTATTGATGAGATCTGGAGTGTGACTACAATGATAAGAGATATGTTGGTTGGAAAGATTGTTGCTTTTGAGCCAAGTGAATTTGGTGAATCACATGGAAAGTCTAAGACAACATTTAGAGCATCTGTATCCAATAAACAAAAGTATGAACCTAAAGAATGCAGAGTATCCAAATATGAAAGAGAAAGGAGAGATATGAAAGAGCAAGAAAGAGAATTGGATAAGCTTGAAGCATTGATTTCTTGGAGATTGCCTAAAGGAGATGGTAAGTATGATGGAAAATTGCCCTTGAAATGTTTATGTTACAATAAGGTAGGACATTTTTCTTCTAGGTTCCTGAAGAGAATGGCTAAGTATGATAGGCATGATAAATTTGATAAGCATGACAAAAATGATAGATATGAGAAAAAAGAAAAGTATGATAAGACTTACAAGTCTAATTGGAAGTATAGGAATCAGAAGAATTGCTATTATTCTTCTGATGAAGGTGTTATAGATGATAAATCATAAGGAGATGAAGTTGTGTTTCTTGTGATTAAAGAAGATGGACCGGTACTTGTTGATCCCACTAGCTGCACTATTGAGGAAAAATCTTTAGTTGCTAAAGTTGAAGAAAAAAATGAAAAGGTAATTTACAGTGGTTGTTCACATCAAATGACTGGTGATAAAAGAAAATTTGTGAGTATTGAAAGGTATGATGGTGCAATAGTAATATTTGGAGATGACAAGGCCTATGCGATCCATGGTAGAGGTTATATTTCCTTTGATGGTAAGCATAATACCAATGATGTCTTGTATGTTGAAGGTTTGAAGCATAATATTTTGAGTGTTGGACAGATTGTTGACAAAGGTTATGATTTGCAATTCAAGAATGGTAAATGCAAAATCCTAAATACCTCTGGTATAGAGATTTCATTTGGAACTAAGACTGAAGGTAATATTTTTCATTTGAATGCTAGTGAGAAAAGCTATTTGATTGCTCAGATTGATGAAAGTTGGTTGTGGCATAGGAAAATGTGTCATGTTAATTTTGATTCAATGATTAAGATTAGTTCTATTCAAGGTGTTAGAGATTTTCCTAAGATTGTTTAGCCTACAAATCTGATATTTAAGGAATGTCAACTGGGTAAGCAAACAAGAATTTATTTTAAGAGAAAACAATATACATAAGATGGATTGCTAGATCTTGTGCATACTGACCTATGTGGACCTACAAATGTTAGAAGTGTGCAGGGAGATAGATATTTTATGTTGCTAACTGATGATTATTCCAAGATGATGTGGGTTGTCTTTTTGAAGGAGAAATATAAAGCATTAGACAAATTCAAGATATTCAAAGCAAAGGTTGAGATTGAGTCAAGATTGAAGGTGAAATTTCTAAGATCTGACAGAGATGGAGAATTTTGTTCCAGTTAGTTTGATTCATTTTGTGAGAAGCATGGGATTAGAAGACAATTATCTACTCCTAGAACCCCATATCAGAATGGAGTTGTTCAAAGAAAGATTAAGACTGCCTTCGATATTGCAAGCACTACATTGATTTAAGGGAATGTTTCAAAAAATCTAATATAGAGAAGCTATTAGCACTATTGTTTATACATTCAACTAAGTTCATATTAAAGGTGATACTGGTAAGACTCCTTATGAGCTATGGTTTGATCATGTTCCTATTGTGAGATATTTTAGGGTATTTGGTAGCAAGTGATATATCAAGAGAGATGAGGACATAGGAAAGTTTGATGCAAGAAGTGATGAAGGAATTTTCTTGGGATATTCAACAAAGAGAAAAGTCTACCAGTGCTACAATAAGAGACTGAGAAAGCTAGTGGAAAGTGTACTCAGACAATAAATAGGCATAAATTGCATAAATTAGATTATCAAAGAGTGAATCACAACTCTAAATCCAATTATTATTACTCGTAAATAACAATGAAATAATACAATATCGATTGAATTGAAACAATCTAAGACTCCCTCAATTGACATAGCAAGGCTTCCATTGCTCTTCTCCATTGTTGCTAATGTAGGTGGCTCTCAAGTATTGCACTTGATTTCTTGCATAAGATAGACAACAATATTGAAGACTATGATTCTAGACTGAATTGAGAAAAGTGGTTGAATTTATAGATTTTCAACACAAAGGGGGTGAGAAATACAACTCAAGTGTTGATTGATAGATAACTGATTTAGATTGATCAGTGAACTCAATTGATTGATTTGTTAACTCATTTGATTGAGTAGTGAACTCAATAGATTGGAGAGTGAACTGAATAGATGGATTAGTTGACTGGATTGATTGATTATAAGACTAAATTGATTGATTAGAAGACTGAATTGATTTTGAGCTAAAAAGGATGATTCATGAGTTAACTAAGTTAACTAAGTTAACTGATTTGATCAATCAATTCTGATTTTAGCATGTGTTGTAGGAATTTGAAATTGAATTTGATTTTCATTTTTAATTTGGATTTGAATTAGGTCATTTGAATGCTAAAATGCACATGAAATTAACTAAAATTCAGATTTGGGGAAATGTGAATTTGAAAATATGAAATTAGATGAAATTAAGTGTAATTCGAATTTGGGAGAAATGAAATGAAATTAGATGGAATTAATTGGAATTATAATTTGGGGAATTGAAGGAATAAGTTGATCAATTTAAATAATTTAAATAAAATTAATTAAATAATAAAGATTGTTTAACTAAGGAAAAGGTTGTAATTAATTAAATAATTGAGATATGGTTAACTAATTAAAATAATTTGAGAATAGAAATAGAATAATTAGAAGTGTTGAAGGGCGATGATTAGAAGAAATAGTTAATTTAGTCAAATAATTAAAGAATTACTTAATTAAATAGACGAATAATTAGTGTAGAATTTATGAGACATTTTTAGGTGTCTATATTTTTCCCTCTTTGAGACAATGCCAGAACGACGTTGTTTCAAAGAAAATGAAAAGAAAAACTACCTCGGTGACACTAGGGTATAATGCCCCCTTAGAAAAAGTGGTCAGAAAATTTTGGATCAAAGACCACTTCTTTGGAAATGTGCTAGATAGTGATAATATGAAGTTTCAATTTTTTTTTATCTCATTTGGTATGTCTACAACTGCGTTGAAGCTGGAGGGGTTCACGGGCGTTTATGTTGAAAAAACCCTAATTTTGAGCTTATAAATAGAGGATTGGTATGGATTTGAGCTCATTTGCATTTTTTGTTTTGAAATAATCGCTAAGAGATATTGTGTTTCTAGCATCCTTGGAGCGAAATGGAAGGTTATAGAGCGAGGTTGCATTTATCTAAGCGAGTCTGATCTTGATGAATACTAAGAGGGGGGGGTGAATTAGTATGCCAAAAATCTTTGCACTTAAACACTTTACAAGACTGACAATAAACCGGTAAAATAGTTTAGCAGACAAACCGGTAAGCACACATGCAAACCAAATAGCAAATAATGCATTCACCCACAAAAGCACAAACACCATAACACATGAGATTTTGAAGTGGAAACCCAAATGGGAAAAACAACGGTGAGATGGAACTCACAAGTAACTATCTATAGAATAGGAACCGGACCGGTTAAGGTCAGACCGGTTAAGGTCTTACAATGTTCTTTACCAGAACAGATCCTGTTAGGAATCTCAATCTGTGTTAGGAGATAAGTCTGATTAAAGACTACCTTGCTAGAGGATTTTAGATCCATAGATGTGAACCACCTTGTTAGAGGATTTACAAAAGGCTTTTGGGCCTACCCGGTTAAGGGCTATAGACTTGTCAAAGATGTGAGTAATCAGCAAGTGTTTGATCTAGCTAATAGCATAGACTGCTCAGTTAGATCCTTGACAGCTCGTTCCTAATGCATTCCAGCATTACTTCAGTCTTCTACACATTCATATTCTCTCCAACTCCTCAACCACCTTAAACCCTAGCAACAACATAAACTTTTGCTACAACCAGATCAACAACCTAAAACCCTAGACATGATGTCCTTATAAAGGAATCTGATTTCATGTCGGTCCAATAGGATAACATTACAATTTCCTAGGTTCAATAAACTTGGACATACTTGGTAACATGACACAAAAAGCACTGTTAAAGTGTCGGCACTGTCAAACAATTGGTGGATGGTAACTCACCACAAAATGCCGGTTGGTAACTCATCATAGAGTATTACCGGTTCATACAAAATGCCGGTTGTCGGTTTGACAAAAATGAAGACTGGTAAAAATGTGTTATGCCGCTTTAATCCCTCATACTGCTTGGGATCCATGAATCGCTTGGGGTCAACATGCCGCTTCAGAATGGGAAACACATTCTTCAAAACACCAGTAGTCTAAAGACTATGATACATCATACTGGTTGGAACAAATACCGGTTGTGCTCTAACTCATACATATAAAGGAGATCTCAATGCAAGTGTGTGTCCATCAATGACAATCACAACATAAACATCAAAAATGCCAACAATCTCCCCCTTTGGAATTGATGGCAACACTTAGGAAAATAAAATTTTGACATCTAAGTGTTTTACAACAAATAATGCCATTAGCAAAATTGCTCCCCCTAAGCATATACACTATCCCTTTGGCAATACAATGTATAACAATTTTTCATAAAGAGCATAAACATTGAGATATTCAGAGCATATATCAAAATTTTGATTACCAGATACTTCTCCAAAATAGAATTCTTCTCCCCCTTTGCCAACAATGACAAAGTACAGCTGAACAACCCTGTTTTCATTTGATATTAAAATAATAAATGTTTATGACAATAATGAATAATACTTGTCAAAAATAGATTTAAAGTCCTACAAGAATTGTTTCATTGACAAAGACTAGGACTCAAGTAGGGAGGTGGCTACTTCTTTCTCTGTCTGCATCTGGGAGACCTGTTCTTCCATGGCATTAATTGTGCTCATCTTCTGTGTAACTGTTAAGGCATCTAGGTTTAGATAACACTTCTGAAGAATTTGCAATCGTGGAAGTGGAACTAGTTGTAGCTCCTGCATATCTCTAGACTAGGTGCTGATCTCTTGCTCCATTTTTGCTGACTGGATGTGAAACCCGTGAATGGTTTGCCCATAAGTTGTAAAGGAATCATAAGGTGGCTTGAATGTGCTCATGTAGGACTGAAAGTCCGTTTGAAACTTTTTCTTTTGAGCTAGTACATCATCATAGAACAGATGGGGTTGGCAGATCTTGTTGAGTAGCATATTCCCCTCATCTAGAGCATCCCTTCTATCCTTTTGTTCTTTCTTTAGTTTAGACCGGAGCTCATTACACTTCTTCACTAGAGCTATATTAAGAGATTTTTGATGCTCCTTCTTGACATTTGCCTCTGTTGCCTCTTCTAGACTCTGTACTTGATCATCCACTACTGTGCATAGGATTTTTAGTTTGGCTAGTGATGATTTAGTGTTGGGAAGGTTAGTACCGGGTATCAAATCGGTAAGAGTGTCCACAGCTGCTTCAATTACATCCTACTCCTTCTTCCTTCGTATGTTTTCTAGCCATCCTTGGGCAACTTTGATGCTTTGCATCAGCTCCATTTCACTTGCAGACTGGAGGTTGATAGGACTGGTGAGGTTAGCCGGTTTGGCTTGACTACCGATTGCCTTCAGAGTCTCCATCTGGGTGCTCTTTGCTGCTTCTCCTTCCTTGTCCACTTTAGCTTTCTTCTTCTCCGCTTCTCTTCTCTTCTCATCTTCTTTGTCATCCTTAGCCTTTTTCTTTTCTACTTCCTTCTTCTTCTCGTGTTCCTTATCTTCCTCTCTGCTTCCTTCTTCTTCTCCTGTTCCTTATCTTCCTCTTCCTTCTTCTTCCTCTCTGCTTCCTTCTTCTTCTCCTATTCCTTATCTTCCTCTTCTTTCTTTTTCTTTTCATCTTCTTTCTTCTTTTTCTCTTCTGTATCCTTCTTCTTCTTCTCTTCTTCATCCTTCTTCTTCTCTTCTTCATCCTTTTTCCTCTACTCAGCACATTCCTTTGCCGCTTCCTGTCTATCCTCGGCTTGCTTATCAACCTGTTCAGCCTATTGCTTCTATCCTATTGCCTTAGATGGTGCTTCTTGAGTAACATCTTCTATGTCCAGGGCATCGACATCAATGGTGTCGATCGGTTCAACAACCGGATTTCCTCCATCATCAAATACTTCATCCAGTTTGGTTATAACTAGTTCTTTTTCAGCTTGCCGGTTGGCTAGACACACTTTGTGAGACTGGATGACAGTTGTCATATACTGATGAGTGTCTTTTTTGACATCATCAACTCTACCTTCTAACAGCCAGAGTCTTCTTCTTCTAGTGAAGAAGAGTCCTTTATTTTGGTCAATAACATCAAATAATTTAGAATTTGACAGGTCGAGAAAGTACTGTGCAAAATATTTCTCCCTAATTTCCTGTTCCTTCTCTATGGCAATGTGCCATCTATTATCTAATGACTTATATAAAGAATCTGATGTCTGAGGTTTAATCTCTGAGGGCGACTAGTCATTAACACATAAATACTGAATTATTTCCTTTTCAACCGCTTCCTTTTAATCATCATTAAAGTTATCAAAACACTCAATTAAGTCATGTAGCACTTTTCTCCTAATATTCTTTATTGTTCTTTGACAATGTATCAAAGGTTTATAGGAAGAGATAGCTATATTTACCGGTGCAGATGATGCCGATTCATTCTTTGTCTATCTCTTTGCTTGTCTGGCCTTCTTGGGAATCTCCTCAGACACAGTCTCTTTAGAGTCTGGAGAGGTATTCCTTGTCTTCCTCTTTCTCTCGAACACTTTAGCCCATGTCGCTTCCGGTTTCTTTTTGGCTGGTGACCGCTCGGTCACTTTTGGAGTTGCAGTAGTAACCGATGCTAATGCTGCAGGCACTACCTTTGCCTTCTTCACTGCAGGTTCTTTTCCTTTCTTTACAGAGGGTTCCTTGATCGGTGTAACCCTTTCCAGATAGGTTCTGGTCCTCTTTGCCTTAGGATCAAGAGGTGAGGCAATAAGGGTAGAGGCATACCCTTCCAACATATCATACATCACCTCATAGCCCATTGGCTCCACTTCTTCCTATCTGGGCTCAACAACCTCCATTATGCATTTATCCACTTGGATGGTGAAATAGATATTGTCTTCATATTTCTTGATGATGTCACCTGATATCCTCATTCATTGGCTCATTTTCCATCTGAACTCATCAAAATACTTGTTTAGAACATCAAGGTAACCGGTTCCAATTGCTTGAATGCTTTCCTTGATTTGCTTGGTCACCGGTTGGTCAGTAGACCACTAGACATCTCCCACTCCTGGAAAGTATCCTTGGAAATAGAAGAACAACCCAACCAATAGTTGTCCAAACTTGAACCTTAGTGCATTATCCTGTTTGATCGACTTTAGATTCAAGAGGAGTTGTCTCTGCATACCAGTGTACAGGTCAAATGATGCATCCTCTTTTATCATCCGATAAGCATCATTTACCACTGTAGTAGATACAAAGTTAATTCTGTTGGTAGAGAATGTCTGGTAGCCTATCACCATGCAGGCATACTTAACCAGATAATCCTTGATAGAAATGACTATCATGCCTTGTGAGTCGCTCACTGAACTGGTGAGTTTGGACATTACAGTTTTTCTTATCATCCTTAGGGATGGCACTTCCCCTGTGTTGTAGAATCTGGTGACTGCATGAATTACCTATAGCGTGATATCATGTGTTCTCTCCAAGTACATCTTATCACCATGGACTCTTCTCAGAATGATCCTTATATGATCCTATGTGAAATCCTCCACGAAGTAAACAACATTGTGGAGCTTCTTCTTCTCCAAAATATTATACTCCAGTTTGATCTTCTTATCCTTTCCACAAAATAAACCTAATTGGGAGTGGATAGCTAGAGACCCTAGGTCTTCAATCTTGCAATCTATGTAGTCAGAAATTCCCTCGTCTACTATCACACTAGCCAGAACTTGTGATAGGGCATTATACTTAGACTTTCTTTGAATAAAACTTGCAGACTCAACAAATGCACTAGAACTAGTATGAGATGTGGAAGCCATGATAGAAATTTTAAGAACTTGAGAAATACCTTTTGAAACACGTGAATTTAGGGCTTGCAGATTCTCTTTCACTTCACACTCCGTCAGTTGCTAAATCACTGCTTTGTGTTCTCCACTTGACCATTTGCAGTTTGAGTTTGAATCTCCTTCGCAGTTTCTCAATTTCTCAAAATCTCAGCTCAAATCATCTTTTCGTCCCTCTGCTCTTTGAAAAACTTTTCTTCACTCGAAAACTGATAGTGAGAAATGATTTGAAAAATGCTTTTAAGCATATTCCTCACCTACCATCATTAATGCTCCTCCATTAGGGCGTAAACCCTAATTTACCTTTTTACCATTTTTGGTCTTCTGCCAAATGACAGGTATCACATATCGGTAAGGTCTTTTACCAGTGTAAACCAGGGGTTCGAAACATTTTTCCGTTTGCTCCCCCTAAGCTTTTCTGAAGCTTAGTTTTTCGGTTCCGTGATTTCCACACTAGGTGTAGAAGCTTGTTCCTCTTGTAACACCATTGGTTTCTTCTTCTAGGTTTTGTTCATGTCTACTTGAACAGTGTCAACATCAATGTTTCCTTCTGGAGTGACCAGTATATCATCAGATATGTTCTTTCTTGATTTATAGAATTTGGCAATGTGGCTTGGTTTGTTGCAGTGATAGCAGACCAATCTAGGTGCTCTCCAAGGTCCATTGTTCATGTTTCCATTCTTCCTTCTACATGTTGTAGTAGTGTGACCATGACCATGATAGACCATATAGCTTTCTCTCCATCCGGTTGCCGCTTGTTAGCCACCACTTCTTTGTTGATGATTGAAGGCATTAAACTGGTTGTGATTATGATTAACAAAAGGTTCAGGACTAGCTCCTTGCGTCCTCTAAGGATATCTATCAATGTTGTTCATAACTGACCTGCATTCAGATGCTCTATGCCCATACTTGTTGCATGCATAACAGTTACCATTGAATCTATAGGATCTAGTCTTATCATTTAGGAAATAAGGAAAATTGTTGTAAGCCTTACTCCTACACACATTTGCAGTATGTCCTTCTTTAAGACAGTTGAAGCAAACAGGTTTAAACTTTTGCTTACCTTTATCCTTTGATGCTGGTTGTTTCTTTTATGTTCCAGCATTTGTACCAAAGGTCTCACCTTCCTCATGACTGGAATAACCAAGTCCATTGGTGTTCTTGACCGGTTTGGCAAATTCAAGCTTTTGCTCTAGCTTGACAGTACTCTTGTTGAACTTAGAAAGTATTTCCTTTGACTCAGAGAGTTCTTTCAAAATAGTAGCATTTGTTTCCAACAGGTTTTCATTCTCAGAGATGGCAATGTTCAGTTCTCCTCGCATGTCTTCCTTTTCCACTTTTCTTGTTTGGAGTTGAGTAGTTAGGGCACTGATCTCTTGTTTCAGCTTGGAGATCTCATGATCTCTTTCTTTCACCAGATCTTCAGCTTTCCTCTAGTTCTCAAGCTCTTGACACATCTAGATAGTTAGTCCTTCCAACTCCTTTCTCAGGTTGGAGTTTGATTCATTCAACTTATTTACTTCTACAATTAGGGCTTCCATGTCTGCTTCATCTGAAGAACTATTTTCAGATAGCTCCATCAGCTTTTCAACATGTTCTCTCCTTTTGCTTGAGATGCCTTGTATTTGACCATAAGATCATCATAGGCTTGCTCAGATTGAGTGAGATGATGTGTAAGTTCCCTTATAGAGTATTCCCCCATATCTCTTTCCAAGTGGTTAAACTTATAGAAAGGTAGGCTCTGATACCAATTGATGAATACTAAGAGGGGGGGTTGAATTAGTATGCCAAAAATCTTTGCACTTAAACACTTTACAAGACTGACAGTAAACTGGTAAAACAGTTTAGCAGACAAACCGATTAGCACACATGCAAACCAAATAGAAAATAATGCATTCACCCACAAAAGCACAAACACCATAACACATGAGATTTTAACATGGAAACTCAAATGGGAAAAACCACAGTGAGATGGAACTCACAAGTAACTATATGCAGAATAGGAACCAGACCGGTTAAGGTCTTACAATGTTCTTTACCAGAACAGATCCTGTTAGGAATCTCGATCTCTATTAGGAGATAAGTTTGATTAAAGACTACCTTGCTAGAGGATTTTAGATCCACAGATGTGAACCTCCTTGTTAGAGGATTTACAAAAGGCTTTTGGGCCTACCCGGTTAAGGGCTACAAACTTGTCAAAGATGTGAGTAATCAACAAGTGTTTGATCTAGCTAATAGCATAGACTGCTCGGTTAGATCCTTGACAGCTCATTCCTAATGCATTCCAACATCACTTTAGTCTTCTACACATTCATATTCTCTCCAACTCCTCAACCACCTTAAACACTAGCAACAACATAAACTTTTGCTACAACCACATCAACAACCTAAAACCCTAGACATGATGTCCTTATAAAGGAATTTGATTTCATGTCAGTCTAATAGGATTACATTACAATTTCCTAGGTTCAATGAACTTGGACATACTTGGTAACACGACACTAAAAGCACCGTTAAAGTGTCGGCACCGTCAAACAATCGGTGGATGGTAACTCACCACAAAATGTCGGTTGGTAACTCATCACAGAGTGTTACTGGTTCATACAAAATGCCAGTTGCCGATTTGATAAAAATGAAGACTGATAAAAATGTGTTATGCTGCTGTAATCCCCTGTACCGCTTGGGATCCATGAACCGGTTGGGGTGAACATGCCGCTTTAGACCGGGAAACACATTCTTCAAAAACTAATAGTCTAAAGACTATAATACATCATACTAGTTGTGCTCTAACTCATACATATAAAGGAGATCTCAATGCAAGTGTGTGTCCATCAATGACAATCACAACATAAACATCAAAAATGCCAACAGATCTTATCAGAGACCTCCTGATATTGGTGGCATGGTGAGTTGCGTCATTTTTTGCTTGTTTTTGTCTGTATTTTGCAAAAAAATTAACCATCTTTTGGTGTGTCATTTTTCATGTATGTCACAATTGAGTATCGATATTGCCGCAATTGACTTAATCATGTCACAATTGAGTTTAACATTTCAGAGTTGATATTTTATGTCGTATTTGTTAACATTTTGTCGCATACGATAAAATTGAATCACAATTGAATGTTTTGAATCACATTTGATATTAATGTTTCACATTGGTAATATTGAACCATGATTGATAATAAAGGCCCTTCTTTTCTTCTTATTTATGCGTCCTAGCAATTTTGATGACGTAGTTGACTCATTTTTATATTTTCCAAATGCAGGCGCATTATCCAGTACTTCTTGCTAGGCAGACATGGCCAGATAGTCTTGATCGTCATCACAAGTTGAATGCAGAGGATACCACTTTGTTACAACAAGTTAGATTGTATTATAGAGTGCATTTTCCTGAGGTTACGACCAATAGAGCCATGATTACTGCTTTGATTGAGCGGTGGCATTTAGAGACATGTTCTTTTCATCTATCGACTAGTGAGGCATCTATCACACTTGAGGATGTGTGGCGTATTGTATATATTCCAATATCTGGTATGTGAGTTACTTTTGATCATGATGATGGTATTTCAACTTTGTGTACATTGTTCGAGTGTGAGGAGCAGAATCTACATATCCGTGGTCGTTATGATATTCATTGGGATGATTTTGATTATGATGATCTCACCATTGTGCTTGCTTGTACTGTTCTGGATTATTGATTCCTTTTAGGTGTTCCCATAGTTTTCCTATTGGATGGGGACATGTTATACATGATATGATTATTGACTGACATGTGTTTGCTTGGTGTCCTTGTCTTCTTGCCACTTTGTATCATCAAATGCATGGGATTGTTTACTTGCAACAAAAATCAGTTGGATGTGGTATTACTTTGCTTCAGACATGGGCTTGGGAACACATAGCTATCTTTTGTCTTGTGTTACATATGGATTTAGAGGAAGAGAAACCATATTATTTTGGGTATACTATTGGTGTGAGGCATAGGGCATCGGGTAACATCTTGTATTGGCGTCATCAAATTGATATCTTACAAATTTTCTCATGGAGACCTTATCTTAATTGCCCTGGGTGGACTGATGATGCTCAAAATCTTTCTTTTTTTTGATAGAAGAGATATTTTATTGGTGGAGATGTGGGTAGCCATAGGGTTATTGATATGCATCTTCCTAGCATGTGATCAGATAGTTCAGGGAAGTACAGGGTATTCCAAATGTGACAACTTGTTTTGCTCATACTGCTTAAGATGTTGGTGATTGGGGTGCTTGTGTGCAGCCTCATATTGCTATTGCTGATTTTGATGCTCTTGCTCCTATTTTGTGGGGATGGCAGATTGGTGTAATAGATCCAGGGTCCATAATGCAGTATAGTGTATGGTGGATACAACATAGGCCTATACCTTTGACATATCTGATAATTCTAATTGGTTCTCAACATATTAGACATTGCAGGGGTCCTAGAGGTAGAGGTGGAGGGGATAGGGGTGGAGGAGGTATAGATGGAGGAGGTATAGATCTGATAGTAGCAGTTGCAGGGTAGGTGGATAGTAATAGGGAGGATGTGGATATTGTTGGAGAGATTGCATCCATGAGTAGTTCTGATGAGAGTGATGAGTCAGGATTAGGGTCATCGAGCAACGATGGAGATGAGGGAGGGGACGATGGTTATGATGTGGAGATGACCTAGGCTATAGAGTCTGTAGGTGTGGAGAAAGGATATGAGGAGGGATTGAGAGATCGAGTTGGGTGTTTAGAGGACTTGGTCGCTTCTTTGCGATAGTCGCAGCGACGGATGGAGGATATGGATCAATATCGACATGAGATGGAGGATTTGACTATAGAGAGGGATCGGGTATATGTTGAGAGAGATTGATTATAGAGGGAGAGAGATGAGGTAGTTAGGAGGACTCAGATCACTATGGATGCATTTGATTAGTTATTCCGGCCAGTGACAGAGGCTCTTAGCCAGGCAGATAAATATTTTGCTACAACACATGACGCTATTTAATATCGGTAGGTTTATGAGAGAGCTATCCTTGAGGGTCAAAGGGAACCTAGTTTTAGTGCTTTCATGGGGAGAAGATCGAGTTGATCTACCTATCGATAGACTAGCAATGGGGGAGTGATGAGTCCACCTAGAGCACCGTTAGGATAGGTTAGAGTTAGTCGAGATGGACCTACTAATAGATGTAGTATAGGTTGAGAGATTGGATATTGATTTTGATGATGTAGATCCATTGTATTTTGACACATTTCTTTATGATATATATGATATGGTTTCTTGATGAGCTTTTGATGGTGAACTTCATGGTCTAATGTATCTTTTATTGTGATGATGAATGCGATATGATATTATGTAGTGATTTGATGTAACTTTATGTTGTGATGCATAATGGTTGATGAAAACTTAATTATGATTATAAACATATGATGTGATGATGTTTATTATTATTATTTTTTTGTGTGTCAAAACACATGTTGAGGATCTTAGAAGAATTGTTAGTTGTTAGACATACAAAATGATCTATCAACTGAATCAATCTTTGTATTCCAAATTTTGATGTGATAATGGATGATATGATAGAAATTTTGATGAGAAAGTCTTCATTTCTTTATTCATAGTGCAATGCATTATCATCATTGAGCCTTATTATATAATGAGGAGCTTATTACACCAGGTTATGAGAAAATAAGATGTATAGATATCTCATTGCAAAGAAACAAACACATAACAAATGAGGAATGAACTCTCCATTCTGGGAATTACACTAGGGGCCGAGGTATGTGTGACATTCACAAGCTGAATGCTATTATCACTGACACCCACTAGAGAAATTTCCTCACAATTTCATTGGTTCAAACTACAAACAACAAAGAAAGAAAAGGGTTATGCCCATCATAGACAACCAAAAATAGATAAAAATCAGCAGTTAGACTAATTGTGCCTTTTCTTTGATATGTTTGATGTGATTTTGATAATGTCTAGTTTCAGAAGTTTTGGACCCCATATAAGACTGATCTGTCTAGTTTCGAGTGTACTGATTATGTGTAAGATAAGATATTGATCATGTTGATAGTTTGATAAATCGATACATTAGACAATTGATCAGTGTGATTGCAGACATTTTGACAAGATAGTTGTGTCCTTTGTTTAACTTCATGCGAAGTGTTTGCTGGACATCTGTTGAGGTGTTTGATTCTTGCGGGACAATTTATTTCAAGTTTTTAATGTTTTTTGATTTTTAGTTTGTTTTTGTATTTTGCAGATTGATATTGATGTTTTAGGATTTTTTTAGGATCATTTTTTGAATGTTTAGGATTTTTCTAGGATTTTTTTTCGAATGTTTTTTATTTTTTCAAGATTGTTTTTCAAATGTTTAGGATTTTTTCAGGATTGTTTTTTGAATGTTTAGGATTTTTTTTTCAGAATCATTTTTTGAATGTTTAGGATTTTTTCAGAATTGTTTTTTGAATGTTTTGGGTTGCTTTTTTTAGGATGTTTATCTGATTTTTAGAATTTTTTTTAGAATTTTTTTTAGTTATGCCCCCGAGTATACATGCCTAACATGATGATGCATAATGTGGAGACAATGAATTTTCTATTATGTAAATGCAGGATGCATGAGAAAAATGTAGTTTCTATTCGAACAAGGATGAGTGTGTGTGTCTTTCATTCTAAAATGCACTAATTGGATTGAAGTTGTGAAATGTTTCAGAGATAGGAGTTCAATCCATTCTCAAAAGACTTAGATTATCCAACCTAACACACTATGTAGCCAAGATTTATGAATGGAGGCACGAAAAAATTCGCCATCAATTCTTGAAATTTTGATCTTCTTTTTTTGCCCATGTGTGTGCAATTGAGTTCATTCTGACTCTTATAACCATCAAATACCCTTGGAATCATATGTGGCTAGCTATGTGAATTATTCTGACTTCAAAAGCAACTTGGATAGAGCCTCATTGCCATCAAGATTTTAGGGCTTTGACGAGGTTATGCATCGTAATCTATCAAACAATGCCCCATTGTTAGTAGGTGTCTATAGCCCTGATGGAGTTATTTGCATGTTCCCATAGTCAAACGTTTATTATCACACTTGTATGCATGATATTTCAGTAATATATCATTTTTTTTTGTTTTTCCTTGAGATTGACATAACATTTTTTTCTTTTGTTTCTTGCCTTGACTTGTAAGTAATAAAACCTACTTGGGTATGATAATTACTGTAATGCTGAGGCAAAATATTGGAATTTTCACTAGCCACGTGATCAACTAGGTATCTTGTAATGAATTAGAGCTTTTGATTAATGTATGAGATATAGCAATTGATAGATTTTGGGTAACAAGACTTGATAAGGAAACCTCTACCCAACCAAGGATAAAGCATAATCACAATGTGACGTTGAAGATGAATCACAAAAGACCTTCTAAGGACCTTATGAATAGGTATCTAGGAAATGAGACAACCTTTGTTTCTTTCAGTGCATATAGGTGAATAACTCTGACAATTACCTTGTTTTATTGATGCAATTATATGAGAAAGGGATAATGCTATGCGGTAAAGAAATATACAAATGCAGTACTGGAACTTGAAATGAACCCACCCTTAGATGTAATATCTTTTTAGCTGCATACTGTTGATGGGATCAAGGAGTGAATCTCCCTCCATTGTTTGCAAACGATAAGCACCATTCCCAGTTACTTTCATTATGTCAAACAGACCCAACTAGTTAGGTTAAAACTTTCCTAGTTTTTCACGTTCAATAAGGTATCTTTAAGAATGATATCTCCTATTTTGAAGCAACCTGGGTTGACTCATTTGTTATAGCTTCTTCTCATTTTGTTTTGGTACCTTGTAAATGGTTTAGAGCGTTTTGTCATTTTTCATCTAGGAATTCCAATTCTTGCAAATGTTCTACTCTATAGTTTTCTTCTAAGATTATGTTTTTTAGAGAGACTCTTAGGGATGGCAATTCTACTTCGATATGTAAAATGACTTCTGCACCATAAACCAGAGAGAATGATGTTGTACCGATTGTTGTACGTATACTAGTTTGATAAGCCCATAGAGTTGGATTTAGTTGGAGATGCCAATCTCATCCATTGTCATTGACAAATTTCTTTAAAATTTTCAAAATAGTTTTGTTTGTTGCTTCACCTTGACCATTGCTTTGGGGATAGTAGGATGTTGCAAAATGTTGCTGGTTTTTAAATTGTTCACAAAGCTCACTCCTTGATTTTTAAAGGGTCATCCATTATCAGTCATGATGCACATGGGTACCCCATACCTACAAATGATATAATTCAGGATGAATTTTGCTATTTGTTTTCCTATTGTAAAAATCATCAGGATTGCTTCAACCCATTTTATGAAATATTTTGTACCTGTGAGAATAAACTTATGTCTGTTAGAAGAGGTAGGATTTATTTTCCCTACAAGATCTAATCCCCATTGTGAAAATGGCCATGGTGATGTTATTGGATGAAGATCTTGAGTAGGTGTATGAATGAGATTCCCATGTATTTGACATTGCTTGTATCTTTGGACATACTTGTAAGCATCTTTTTCCATTGCAGGTCAATAGTAACCTGTTCATAATAGTGTTTTTGCTAGAGGAGGTCCAAAAGAATGTGTGCCACATATTCCATCATGGACCTCTTTTAAGGTGATTTGTGTCTCCTCCATATCAAGACATCTGAGTAAGGTGTTGTCCATGCTTTTCTTGTATAAACTATCAGCAATGATTGCATGTTTTGATGATTGTCGTATGAGTGCCTTTCTTTGATTTTGTGAAAGATCAAGAGGTATATATTGATCATGTAGGTATGCGTATATATCTCTATACAATGGAGACTCAGGACCTACTATCATACATACACATTCAGTGGATGGTATTTCATAAGCTGGGACAATGAGTTGTTCCACTTTAAATTCAAAGTGACTTCCATCATTTGGCATATCCAAGAGAGATCCTATTGTTGCTATTGTATTTGTTGCCCTATTTTGTACTCTCAGAATCTATTCAAATGTGACCTTGGTTAAATGTTGCTTGTATTATTATACCAATTGTTTGTACAATTGTAGCTTATCATGTTGTATATTGTAATCATCATTGACTTGATTAATGATGAGTTTTGAGTCTCTAAAGACCTGCATATCTTTGATGTTCCACTGTAGTGCAATGCCTAGTCCTACCATCAGGGCTTCATATTCAACATTGTTATTGGTACAAGGAAAGGTAATACTAAATGATTTGGGAATTGAATCTCCTTGAGGAGTTATGAACATAATTCCTACTCTTGCTCCATGATTTGTATGTGAACCGTCAAAAAATAATTTCCATTGTGTCTGTGTTGATAGTGTAAATACTGATTCATTTGGAAAATATATTACCATCGGGTGATTGTCTTGTAAAGGTTCTTGTGCAAGTTGGTTTTTTATGATTTGTCCTTTTATAGCCTTTCTACTAACGTATTCAATTTCGAATTCACCAAGTATCATGACCCATTTTGCAAGTCTTCCAGTTAGTGCTACTCTATTCATCAGGTATTTGAGTGGATCAAATTGTGCAACCAACTGTATTTTATGACTCAACATATAATGTCTCAGTTTTTGTGATGCAAAGAATACTACAAGACATGCTCTTTTTATCTGTGTGTAGTTGAGTTCATATCCAATAAGTTTTCTACTAATGTAGTAGACGACTCTCTCTTTTCCTTGTTCATCATGCTATGCTAGGAGAGAGCCTAAGGAGGAATTTGTTGCAGTTATATATAGTAGTAATGGTTTCACATGTACTGGTGGAACCAATATTGGAGTGGACAATAGATATTCTTTTAGTTTTTCAAATTCCTCCTAGCATTGTTGTGTCCATTTAAATGCAACACCTTTCTTTAGAAGATGTTGAAACGGTTGGCACTTTTTTGCCAATTGGGCTATGAAGCGCCTTATGGATTGTAATCTCCCTTATAGAATTTTGAGTTGTTTGAGTGTAGCAGGTGATGGTATGTCTAAAATATCTTTCACTTTCTTTGGACCTATCTCAATTCGATGATTGGATAAAATGAAGCCCAAGATTTTACCATAGGTTACCTCGAAGACACATTTTTTTGGATTTTGTCTATCAAAGATCTTAGCCAATATGTTTAAGTGATTATCCCTTGTTTTGGATTTTTCTAGCAAGTCGTCCACATAATCTTCCATGATTGTGTGTATCGTATCATAAAACAAGGTGGTCATTGCTCTTTGATAAGTGGCACCTATATTCTTAAGGCTGAATGGCATCACATGCAATAGGTTCCCCATGGACAAGTAAATGCTATCTTCAGTTGATCTTCTAGTGTAATTATGATTTGATTATAACTGGAAAAACCATCCATGAGTGATAGAATTTCATTTCCAGTTGTTAAGTCCACTATGATGTCTATATTAGGGAGCATAAAGTCATCTTTGGGACAAGCTTTGTTAAGGTCTCTAAAATCGGTACAGATCCTAATACCTCCAGTATGCTTGGATACTGGAACTAGATTTGAAATCCATTAAGCATAGTCTATAGGTCTGATGAAACCCACATCTAACAATTTTTGTAACTCAATTTTGACTAACAAGTCTATGTGAGGGTGCATTTTCTCGAGTTTTTGTTTGTATAGTTTTACCCCTGGAAGTAAAGGTAGATAATGCAAGACCAATTATGGGTCTAATCCAGGCATATCTACATAAGACCATGCAAAGTTGATGGGTCTTTGCTTAAAGAATTTGATAAATTTCTCTTTTTCCATTGGATCAAGGGATTTTTCTAGGTGAATGTTATGAACCTTCTCAACATCGCTGATGTTGATTTCCTTAGTTTCTTCTACTAGTACTATTGACCGTTCTTTACCAATAGGTAGGAAAACTATTATGTGTTCGGCTTTATCATCACTGTCATGATTAAGAGAAGATCTTGCTTCTCCAAAATATAAAGTTTTGTCTAGATCTACTGCATAGCCAACTTTGTGATCATTATAAGGGAATCCATCCCTTACACCCAAGAATTATACTATAGCTTCGTCATTTTGGAACCAATTTAATTGTGGCTTTCCTTGTTGCCCGCAGTCAATCAGACATGGATGCATGAGGAGCAAGTCTTTGTCTCTTGTCATTTTGAGGATCCAGATATCATGCATAATTGATTATGATATGTTATTTCTTCATCATAAATTGGTGATGGGTTGTCTTCATTGTTCGATGGAAATTTATAGTCATGAGAATCTATTATGCTTTCTATGTATGTTTCATCTTTTGATTCTATATCACTTATCTTCTCTTGTTCTGGTAACCAAATTTGAGTGGATCTCCTTTGTATTGTGGATACCCTTCTTAAGCTTGGTATTAGTCTTGCTTCATCTGATTAAAATAGAGGTGTTGAAGTTGTTTCTCTTGGCAAAAGTATTAATAATAACCAAGGATTTGGTTCATCTGCTAGTGCTAAGTCTGTATCTGTTGCTATGTTTGCTTGCACAGATGATTCAGGTACAATAATGCTAGATGTCTGTATGGTAGGTTCTTGCAGGAGTTGTATCATGTCTTCACCATCTAATTCTATGATAGGAGATGTTGGTAGTCTCTTTCTTTTTTGACATGGAAAGAAATCCATCTTTGACGATGGTTGGTTTATAGGTATGAAATCTAAGGGTACCCTTGGTTTGTTCAATATATCCAATGTTTGTTGTCTAGCTTCTGTTATTGGTGGCACACATTTATATCCCAAGCCTTAATTCTTTGGGTTTTCATGTGGTAAAACAAGTTCTAATATCCCTTGCTTTTTTAGTCCCAATCCTATGGTACCATCATATCTATGTTTTTGTAACATCTTGAATCCGTTTCCATATTGATGTAGAGATATCCTGGGTACTACTATGTCATCCTCCTCTCTATATATCCAGTGATTAATATCTTCATTTAGAGATTCTTCTTGTAGATCTTCCCATCTAATGAAAGAACAAGAATCTGAATATTTTATTATTTATTTTCCTTTATCTTACTTCATTGTTGTGATCTAAGGCTTTCCAAAGGACCTGAGAGAAAATGACGATTGTTTGCCATCTAAAGTGCTTGAAATGGAATATTCTCCACAACCAACTTCTTTAACATGCAAAGAAGATTTGGTTGGTCTATTTTTCTCTATTTCTTTAATTGATAATGATTACATTTATAGGTGAATAGGAGCTTCCTGATTGTTTGATACTCGATTGTCTGAGCTTGCCCTTAAATTATTACAGTGTTGGAAAGGGTTCGGGTCACCATAGACAGTGATCTCTATACCATTGTATGGGAACTTTACATATTGGTAAAAAGTTGATGGTACTACTTGCATTGTATGTATCCATGGGCGACCTAATGACATATTATACCCCAATTCTCTATCTACTACTTGAAAGGTGATATTTGTTGCAGCCTGTCCCACTTGTACTGGTAAAGTCACCATACCTTTGGAAGGGCATTCCTCATCATCAAAGGATTTTATATTGATTCTCTTAGAAAATTCAATATAATGTTCAAAATATCCCAAATCTTTGATCAAATGTAGAGTGCATATGTTGAGGCCCACGCCACCATCTATTAGTACTCTTCAAACCTTTTTTTGGTCAGTGAAAGCTTCTAAGTGCATTGGATCATTATGCATGAGTTGGTTTGAAAGAACATCATGTTTAGTGAATGTGACATTTGCAGCTGACAAGGTTCCCACCATTTATTGAAATGCGTTCTCATCAATTTCCCTAGAAATAACTGAATCGTGTAAGGCTTTATCCTGGACTACTTTATGGGCTGGTGATATGCACAGTAACTCAAATAGTGAAATTTGGGTTGGAGTTCGCTTTAACTGATCCACCATATTATAGTTGTTAGTTATTGAAGCTTGGTTTAGAGGTACTCCTTATAATGTGACTTTTGATCTTCTTGTAATGATGGCACAATCTCTGCTTTTAGGATTCACTATGATTGTAGCTACCATTTTATGTCCTTCACTTAGTGTGTTAATGGCATAGTCAAATGCTACATTGGTATAATTGGTAGTATTGTCTTGTGCATTAGAATTGGAAGCCTTTCCTTTTTCATATTTGACAAAAGGATATTTGAAAAAAGCATGATTTAGATTTGGTGCTTTATTATCCACTATAATGTCACCTTGATCTATGATGTCTTGGATGAGGTTCTTCCATTTGTAGCAACTTGCTGTTTTGTGACATTTATTATAGTGATATTCACATAAATCATTGTCTTTCCACCAAGTAGGCTTAAATGGACCTAGTTCATATACCATAGCTTCCGATAAAGTTATGGCATTTCTTTGTATCAACTTCTTTAGTGCTGATTCAATAGGTTCTCTGAGGGGTGTGAAGTTCCTTCTAGGTGCGCCTATCCTTGGAGGCCTTGGATTATTTGATTGTAGTACATTGGTGGCATTTGTCTGAGACTAGTTCTTATCAATTGGTCCTTGTAAAGATATTGTTGGTTGATCTCTGTTCACAATACGTGCATCAACAACTCCGTCATTTGTGACCATTTTTTTTCTAGACTAAAATTTTGATCTCTCATTGTTTGTGTTGGTGGTTGGTCCACTATCCTTTTGGTGTTTCAATATCCCTTGTTCTAATAGGCCTTTCTCACATTTGATGCCTTTTTCTATTATGTCTTTGAAATTATTTAGGCATTGCATTTGTAATGAATATTTAATCGGAGGCATGAGATTTTCATTAAAGATGTCTACTTGTTCTGCTTCAGGGATGTGACTAAGACATCTACAATATAGGCCTCTCCATCTTTGTAAGAATGTAGCGAAAGTCTCACCTTCTGTTTGTTTCATTGCACACAAATCCATTAATGTGATTGGATTATCTATGTTGAAGGCAAAGTTGGATATAAATAACTCAACTAATTCTCCCCATGAAGTAATTTTTGGCAGAAGGCACGAAAACCATTCTTGTGTTGTCCCTCCTAGGCTCTTTGAAAATAATCTCATCAAGTATGTATCATTGTGAGCTACTTCAATGCATTCCATGAAGAATTCTCTTATATGATCTCAAGGATCTCATTTCCCTCTATATTTATCAAATTTTGGTATTTCAAAATGTGGGGGAAAAGGTGGCATGTATATTTTTTTGTTAAAAGGATAAGATCAAAGATCTTCCATGGTATAGCTCTTTTTATCAGTCCCTACTTGTATACTGGAAATTTGCTTTTGAAGGTTCTCCATTTGTTGAGTCCGAAGTTTTGTTTGTGTTATTGGTGTGTTGACCTAATGAATGCTCCCTACAAAAGGAATAGTATTTGAGTACCTTTGAGCTTGTTGAAATGTAGATAGACTAGGTAACTGTGTCCCATAAGTCCCAACAGGTTGTGTGAAGTATGCAAATTGTGGAGTAGCATTTGGCTGAGCCAAGCTCATTGTCTCTAGATTAATATTCTGAATATTGTAGGTGGAACCAACCGAGACTACTGGTTGAGTTATATTTGCCAAGGTAGTGGTGTGAGATATTGGATCTTGCAGTGTCATATTTGGTGTTGTCCATGTTGTAAGATTGGCACTTGGTGGTGTCATTGTAAACTGTATTGAGGTTGTAGCCATATTTTCCTTTTGAGATATACCTTGCATTGTTGTAGCAATTGTTGCTTATGTCTATATTATAATGGGTTTTTGAGGTATATTCTTGTTTAATGTCATACCTTGTGGCAGTATTGTTGAAATATCTACCCCTGGCAGTAGTTTGGCTCCATTTTGTACTAAGAGAGTGAGATATCTATCTCTATCGCTATTAATGAGAGCATT
Source organism: Cryptomeria japonica (assembly GCF_030272615.1). NCBI lineage: Eukaryota > Viridiplantae > Streptophyta > Pinopsida > Cupressales > Cupressaceae > Cryptomeria > Cryptomeria japonica. Next base: position 410,625,794 of record NC_081413.1, on the reverse strand, counting down.
GAAAATCTTTAATGTTGCAGGATCTTGTTAGGCTACTCTCTTCCTTTGTCAAATTATATCGCATTTCATCAATGGAAGGCATCTTATTCACATTTGTTGACATTGTTGTAGTTGTGTAACCCTATGTTTGTTGTTGTGTGGATAGATTCATATTTCATGTTGGGTTGACCAAGGGGTCATCGTTAGGATCCATTTGATTTTTTTCCTTTTGAGCACACATTAATGGCATGAATATTGCTTCAAAGTGATCTTGACTCTCTAAGATGTGTATGCAAGACTTGGTTAAATGCAACTAAATATGTTTCTATGACACCCTAAAATGTAGACAAAATGATCTACGAATGATGACTTGCTATCTAGGATTTCAAAATTTGGACACAAGATTTTCAGCGTATTGCCGGAAAGGTTCAAACTCAGCCTCTTCTTTAATTTGGTTTTTGAGGTCTATGTCTATCTATATGATTTTTGAACTTATTCATCTATGACATCCTGGAATATATCGTATTGGTTTTGATCAATTATTAATCCCTCAACAATGGTATTTAAACCATTAATTATTTTTAATTGAATGTTGTTTTCCCCAAGATTTGGTTGTTCAAATGGGAATTGATAATTTCCTTTTAGACCCATGCATTGAAGATTACTATGTAGACAATGCAGACTCTAAGAATGAATGAATGATACCTAAAATGATGGAAAATTTTTCTTTTTATAACATGGTTTGAGGAATGTTGCTATGGTTTTCTCTACCAATTGTCTTATGGCTTCTTTTTGAGCTGCTCTTTGTATCTTTTTTTGTTAGTTTCTCATCAAGGCAAACATAATTTTGGATTTCATCATCTATGATGACATCAACTGTATCATATTGGAAATGATTGAATTTTACTTCCCAGGCGAGTTTATCTAAACCATCAATTATTTGTAATCGGTCAATGTTTGGTCCAAGATTTGGTTGTTCGAATGGGAATTCTTCATCTCCTCTAATACCCATGGACTTAGGTATGATTCCTATAATCTGACGTGACATTAATCTTAAGGTACTTTGGTGAAATGACTTGTGTGAGGATTTTGTGTGATGATTCTAATGGAACTTCTATATGAATTGAATACTTAGGACCTATGATCACTTGAAAGTAACATTTTCATCAATTTTGAATTTGTCCAAAAGGTTTGGTTCTGACGTTGGTTTTGTTGTTGACACTTATTTTTCTTGTTGAACACTGAAACTTTTGAATTTATTTTGATTTAAATATTGCAATGTTATGAATTTTTTTAAGTATAGCAAAGGGCACAAAAGTCACATCAAAAGAATAAAACCATGAATATAGAAATTGTTTAGGAAAGTTTTTCAGATTTCCATGAATGTTGGAATCTTTTTCAAGACCCCATTTTGTTTTCGTTGTATTTGGGAAATTCGATATCAAACAGACTCTCCTAATGTCAAAAGGTCACAAGTATTATCATAGCCCGTATCTTGATACTTCATCATCTCAAACAACTGTGTCACACCTAGGGTACACCCATTTTTTTGCCTTTTTCCAGAAATTAGATCAAAGAAGATTGCTCCTCAATTAGTTCATTATTCTGGGAGATTTATGGTGAGTCTCTTGGGGGTAGATTCTTCCCCACCCTTGCACTTTGATAAAACAAGTGTCTGGTTACTAACTCGACTTGGTTTCTATTTTCTATGGTGTTTAGATAGGGTTCCGTTTGAGTGGTCACAATCAACAGCGTTTTACACTCAGTTTTACGCTCTACAGATTTTAACGCACTGTATAGGCACTTAGGGAGGCATAACGCCATTGTGAGAACATGTAACACTAGTCGCACATGATTTTCACCACATAGACATTTGATTATAGTGGCTTGGATTACGTGGCTTTAGCCGTTGGACACTTAGGTCATTCCCCTCTCACCGACCTTAATGGCACCCTAAGGGAAACTTAGGAGGACAGGCCTTCTAAATTATTTAATTGCAAAAAATAAAAGAAAAAATGAAGGAAGATAGTCTGGTTTTTTTATCACCCATTGAAGAGGAGAGCATAATACCTATATCCTTGAAGACACAAAATCCAAATTTCTTTTTATCCCTTCATTGCAATGATTTTCTATTCTAAGTGGAGATTTTGCTCCACACAGACATGGTGTTCATTTTAACCAACATAACAATGATGAATTTTGTTTTGTTCTTTTATTAAAGCACCAAAAAGAAGCATTTCTAGGCTACCCTACCATAAAAATAATAATATTAGTCAACACACGGTGGGCTATCCAGCCTAATTTTCAGGTTATAGAGTTCTGTCTCTTCACAGACATAAAGATATCCTGGTAAAAACCAGAACTGCAACAGAACAGAAAATAAAAAACTAAATCTATCAAATGCGACTAAACTACTAGTCAAATGTGAAATGATAAACCATCAATTGTGAATTACTGTGTAAGCAATTGCGACATGATGACTGATCAATTGTGATATGATGTGATAGCAATTGCAACTTCCTTTTTGTTTTGGATTTTTTGAACTTTTAACAGAAAAAGACAAAAGATAGAAGAGTTATTCTGCAATGATATTGTTCCACACTACGTGAGCCAACACATCAATTTCGTCAAAGAATTTGTATTTGGTTAAAAAGTGATGGATGGTTCTGTTATACAGAGCAATCTCCTCTTTTTCTTCGATCTCATAGAGCTCCCTTTTAGCCTTTAGAAGTATTTGATAAGCCTTTTGTTGTCTCCTATTCTACTTTGCCTTTCTTGCACCTGAAATTTAGAATGTTACTTTTCCTGCCATTAGACTAGATACATTTTATATGTAGAAATCAACATTTCTAGAATTCAACAAAATTTTAGGTATAGATACACAAGACAAAATCATTCAAAAATGACACTAAAATTTCTTAATTGGCAATCATTAAGAAAAATTGCGATATGTTTAAGAAATTTTGATATGATGTCTAATCAATTGTGATATGATGTTAGGGCAATTGTGATATGATATCAGCAATTGCAAATTTTTGCGTATTCAATTGCGATGTCCAATTTCCTGTGCACATACGGATCTGTAAATATGTAAAAAAAAAAGAAAAAAGGTTAGAGCGTTTCACGTTGAGTTCACCAAGTGTACTCAAGTAGTAAATAGGCATAAATTGCATAAATCAGATTATCAAAGAGTGAATCACAACTCTAAATCCAATTATTATTACTCCTAAATAACAATGAAATAATACAATATCAATTGAATTGAAACAATCTAAGACTCCCTCAATTGACATAGCAAGGCTTCTATTGCTCTTCTCCATTGTTGTTGATGTAGGTGGCTCTCAGGTATTGCACTTGATTTCCTGCATAAGATAGACAACAATATTCAAGACTGTAATTCTACACTGAATAGAGCAAAGAGGTTGAATTTATAGATTTTTAACACAAAGGGGGTGAGAAATAGAACTCAAGTGTTGATTGATAGATATCTAATTTAGATTGATTAGTGAACTCAATTGATTGATTTGTTAACTCATTTGATTGAGTAGTGAACTCAATAGATTGGAGAGTGAACTGAATAGATGAATTAGTTGACTGGATTAATTGATTAGAAGACAAAATTGATTGATTAGAAGACTGAATTGATTTTGAGTTAAAAAGGATGATTGATGAGTTAACTGATTAGACAACTGATTTGATCAACCAGTTCTAATTTTAGCATGTGTTGTAGGAATTGAAATTAAATTTGATTTTTATTTTCAATTTGGATTTGAATTTGGTCATTCGAATGGTGAAATACACATGAAATTAACTGAAATTCAGATTTGGGGAAATGTGAATTTGAAAATAGGAAATTAGATGAAATTAAGTGTAATTCTAATTTGGGAGAAATGAAATGAAATTAGATGGAATTGATTGGAATTATAATTTTGGGAATTGAAGGAATAAGTTAATCAATTTAAATAATTTAAATGAAATTATTTAAACTTAGGAGATAGAATTAATTAAATAATAAAGATTATTTAACTAAGGAAAAGGTTTTAATTAATTAAATAATTGATATTTAATTAATAATTGAGATATGTTTAGCTGATTAAAATGACTCGAGAATAGAAATAGAATAATTAGAAGTGTTTAAGGGTGATGATTAGAAGAAATAGTTAATTTAATCAAATAATTAAAGAATTACTTAATTAAATAGGTGAATAATTAGTGTAGAATTAATGAGAAAGCTAGTGGAAAGTACAAATGTGAAGGTAGATGAGGATTATAGAAAATAAATCAGATCTTGCAGATATTATGATGGTTAGCATGTTGTTTTGAATCCTATTTAGACTGAAGAATTGAAGCAGATCCCATAGAGACTGTTAATCCGAACGTTGTTGATGCCAATGAAGGGTGTAGGAACCTGAAAATCAAAACAATCAGAAGACTTTGAGGTATGTAAGATTGAATCATTCATAAAATCATATTATTGGTGATTAAAATAAAGGTTTAATGACAAGAAAAAGGTTATCTGCTAAAGCAATATGTTTGATTTCTAACGCTAAACCTAAAGATCTTTTTTATTGTGAAAAAAGTAGGTTTGAAAGGGACTTGAAACCCTTTACATCATGATTACATAAGATAGATCAATTAAAGCCCTTTCTAAACAAAACCAATAGACAAAACCCCATGGGACTGAGAGACAATAGAAACAATAAAAAAAACCACCCAGCCCGCCAAGAAAACAAAAAACCAACAACCTACCAGCATAGACCCATCGACAGAAACATAAAATCAACCCAAATTTTTAAGATTCTCTACAACATCAACATTAAGTTGATGCATCTTCTTGGAAACATTATTCAATTCCAGGATGCCTTGGGGCACTTTTGTGACTTTCTTCTTCAGGCTAGCTTGAGTACGCTTACCTAGAGGACTTGAATCTTTCACACCAACAACCATATCCTTGTCCAGTCCACCACAGTTCTTTCTATATGAGATTTCTCTAGCTTGCTAACCATGGTAGACATAGTTTTAGCAGAAACCTTGACAATGTTGTGACTTCTTTCCATTATACCCTGGAGGGTAGCATCACGTTTGGCAATTCTAGCCTCCATGTCCACAAATTTTTTATCAGAAATATCCTTCACTCTTTGGGTGGCTTCCATGTTTTTAACCAGACAATCGCTCATGACTTGTTTTTCGCTTTCTATCAAAAGAACACACGTCGAAGCCCCCTCAACCACCTCCTTACCAGTACTAACAAGATGAGTATTAACAACAACATGTGATGTATCTCCAACACTCACATTAGCCTGCATAGCTTCTATCTTGGAAGATAACGAACACTAATTGAGATTAATATTCTTAATCTCATAAAACACCCACCTAAAAAGATGGAAAGCCTCCAGAGAGTTGTTCTTGGCAATGTTGAGCACATCAAACATGATCTCCTATTTGGGATGAAAATCATGTGGAGTAAAATCTACTAGTTCCTGGGAATTATGTTCAGAGCCATGGGAGGAAGAGGATGCCTCAACATTGCAATTTTGGTCCAAGGAATCCTGATCATCAGAGTTGTCTGACACCTTCAAAGTGGCCTTTTGAGGTTTACCCTTAGGTCTTTTTCTTTAAACCTCTCCACCAACATCAGGGGATCCCTTACTAACACCCGAAGCAACCACCTTAAGCCTAGTTTTAGCCTTTTTGTTGGTGCGAGGGATGAATTCCCCATCATTATTGTCAGCCTCCCAACCTTATGAATCAGAGTCCTCACTATCATCAATCTCTTTAGCAATAATGTGAGAGGGTTTGCTAGGGTTTTTCAGAAGCCCTAGCTTTCAAATGCTCAAAGATAAGAGAGATTAAAGTTTGGTGCAAAATTGGATTAACATGGGGATTCTCCTTAAAATCAGCTATGCTAGCACTCAATGAAGATAGTAGATAAAACAGAAAAGATATTTTCTCATTGTGACAAAAATGATTAAGGAACATAAAATGGTACTCATAGATTTTGGTGAACCTATCATCCAAAGTAAAAAATTCCATAGTCGCCTTCAGAAGCCCCCTCCAAATGACCTTAATTTGTTTTGGCTCAAAGTCGGTCTTGTTTTCTTTCACCAAGCGCTCATGCTCTTTCTCTTTCTTAGGGAATCTGTTCACAATTGCATTAGAGATATTTCTATCTCTATAAAATTTAATCCCCTCCATGGACATACCCATCACTTTTTCTATGAGTTCCTCATTAATTTTTTTCACGCTACCAAAAAAATGCACCTTACCATCCTTCCACCCCTTTAGGAATTGCTTGGTAACAGTCTAGCTATGCCCATGCAATTTCTCCATGAATGGTGCCACTCCCTCCTTTTACAATCTATGCCAAATGGTAGGTTTCTTCTTCTAGTTAGCACAAATGGTGTTGGTATTTTGGTATGGTTTTGTCATTGATGTCAACACCTACTAAAACACTAGCACTTTGGAGATCCAACAACATTCACCGGCAAGCGAGTAACTATTGCACAGTTGTTGGTATATGGTTCACCGGTAGGATATAATGATCACCGACACTCACAATTATATGGAAGACACTTGGTAATGTTGAAGACATCATTTGGACATCTTGTCCTGGAGTTTTGTACATTGTTATATTCATATTTGCATATTTGCTTTTACCGGCAAATAGGTCCAGGGTTATCTAGGGTTACACCGATAGGTTTATCTTTTCCAGATCAACATGGCATGCTATGGAGATGATTAATTATTGTTGTAAATGCATTAAGCTAACATGTTCAATTGGATATTATATTGTTTGTAAAATGTTTTTATTTTAATATCTTGTAGAGCCGACCTACTAAAATTGGTCTTAGGTTATGGTATAAATGTAAGATCTTATTTGTAAGATCAAATGTTGAATGCAAAAAGGGATTGTGTGAAGGTATATGCGAGATTAAGCAGAGCTATACATGAAGACATCATTTGAAGGTGAAGCTAGGTTTTTGCGAAAGCATATCAGCATTACACTAGTACTGAATCCAGCATATGAAGATGCTATTTTGTGCAGTACAATCTTATTGGATTTAACCATCCAACTGTAGTCAGTGTGACTCCCATTTTGTGATTGAGTAGTGAGCTCTAGGTTGTTGGCCTTTCTGCATGTGCAGACCCCATTTATGTACACTTACTATCTACAGTAGTATCATCTGATTGTGGGTAAGGTTTCCCACCATGGTTTTTCCCCTTACAGGGTTTCCACGTACAAATATTGGTGTTATGTATTGTGGATGACTATGTGTTTATGTTTCATGCATTAATCCTTACCGGTATAGAAATTAATTATTTAAACTATTTACCAGCATACTTAACTGGTTTACCGATATTAAGCATTAAGTTGGTTAAGTTGTTTTTGGTTTGAATTTAGTTGAGAATTGATTCAGCCCCCCTCTTAGTTGTCTCTGGGACCTAACAATTGGTATCAGAGCTTAGTCCTCTTTTGCAGAAGTTTAACAGCTTGAGGAGATCCAATGTCTACTAATTATTTCAGGAAGGACAATCCTAAACTTGATGGAACCAACTATGGCATATGGAAGATCAGAATGGAGACACATTTGAATTGCATTGGAAAAGACATCTGGGAAGTTACAAAGAATAGTTATAATGCTACTGTACCTGGTCAACCTAGTCTAGCTAACTTGACTAAAGATGAAGAAAATGATTGCAAAGCAAGAGAAGTAGTTTTGAGCGCATTATCAGATCAACAAATCATGGGACTATCAGATAGGTCTACTGCTAAAGCTATTTGGGATCATTTGGAAACACTGAATGAAGGAGATTCCATAGTCAAAATTGCAAAACTTGAAAGCTTCCAAATCAGGTATGAACATCTGAAAATCGAAGAAGATGAAAGGATTTCTGCTTTTATGGAAAGAGTAAATGAAATTGTTTTGGGTATTAAATGTTATGGAGGAACCTTAAGTGAGGATGAAATTGTTTCAAAAGTTTTAAGAGGATTGCCACTGGCATACAAAATGAAGGTTACTGCTATAAATGAGTTAAGAACAATGCTTAATACATCAGTAACTAGGGATACATTGATTGGAAAACTTTCAACTTTTGAAATTGAAGAATTTGGTCTTGTTGCTACTATAAAGATAGATTTGGCCTTTAAAGCATCAACATCATCTGCTCCATCATTTGACAAATATGATTGGAAAGCCTTTTATGCAAGAGAACTTGAAGAAAGTAGGAAGGAGAATGAAGAACTTGAAGCACTGTTTGCAAGGAAAATGCCTAAAGGTCCAGTTGGAAGTAAGTATGAAGGTAAAGCACCCTTTAAATGTTTTAACTGCAATAAGATTGGTCATATGGCTTTGAGATGCCCTGACAGACATGATAGACTAAGAGAAGAAGCTAGAAGAACATACAAGCCTAATCCTAAATATCAGAGATACATATTTAAGAAGAACAAAGACAAATCTTGTTACATTGCCGATGAAGGTGTGACTAATGATTCTAATGAGGATCCAATAGACAATGGATGGGTTTTTGTTGCTATAACAAAAGATCAACCAGCACCTACTGCTCAACTGGCAGGACAAGCCCTAGCAGCTAAAGTTGAAGTAAAGGATGAATGGATCATTGATTCAGGATGCTCACATCATATGACAGGAGACAAAGGTAAATTATTGAACTTTCAAGAATACAATGGCGGTTTAGTGAGATTTGGAGATGACAAAGCTTGTTCAATCAAAGGTAAGGGTACAATATCTCTCGATGGTAAGGATAACAATGATAATGTTTACTATGTTGAAGGATTATAGCATAATCTTTTGAGTGTTGGTCAATTAGTTGAAAAAGGATTTCAGTTACAATTTAAGAATGGAAAATGAAAAATCATGAATAGAACTGGTTTGGAAATTGCAACCGGTAATCAGACTAGAGGTAATATCTTTCATTTGAATAACAGTGAAAAGACATGCTTAATTGCACATATAGATGAAAGTTGGTTATGGCATAAGAGACTCTGTCATGTAAACTTTGATTGCATGGTAAAGATCAGTACCACTAAGGCAGTTAGAGATCTACCTAAAATTGTCAAACCTCAGAATACAGTATGTAAGGAATGTCAATTTGGAAAACAAGTTAGAGCTAGTTTCAAAATAGTCCAGAAAAAACCAATAATGCTCTTGATTTGATTCACACTAATTTATGTGGTCCACCTACAACTAAAAGCTTACAAGGTGATAGATATTTCATGCTAATTATTGATGATTATAATAGAATGTGTTGGGTTACTTTTCTCAGAGAAAAATCAGAAGCACTTGGAAAGTTCAAACTGTTCAAAGCAATGGTTGAAAATGAAACCGGTAAGAATCAAATGTTTAAGATCAGATCAAGGAGGTGAATTTGCATCTAGGGACTTTAATACATTCTGTGAAGTAAATGGAATCAAAAGACAACTATCAGCACCTTGGACACCACAACAGAATGGAGTTGTTGAAAGGAAAAACAAAACTATCTTGGATGCAACAAGAAGTATGTTATCAGAAGCAAACCTACCACATGTATATGGAGAAAAGTATTCAGCACAACGGTCTATACATTCAACAAAGTTCACATCAAAGGTGAAATCGGTAAGACCCCTCATGAACTATGGTTTGGTAATACTCCTACTCTTAAGTATTTCAGAATTTTTGGATGTAAATGTTATATCAGAAGAGATGAGTATATTGGAAAATTTGATCCTAGAAGTGCTAAAGGAATATTTCTTGGTTATTCATCTAAGAGCAAAGCATATAGATGTTTTAACAAAAGATTGTAGAAAATTGTTGAGAGTACAAATGTAAAGATTGATGAATAATTCAGAGGAACTTCAAGGTATATAGACTCTAAACCAGCAACATAAATTGTGACAAATGAACCTACACTAAATCCACCAGTACAAAATGAAGATCCAGTTACCCCGGTACCATCTGAGGATTCCATAGTAATTGAATAACAACAACAAACAAAGACACCCTGGTATGTAAGATTGAATCATTCTGAAGATCAGATAATTGGAAACAAATTTAAAGGAGTTATGATAAGAGGAAGATTGGCAAATGAAGAGGTATGTCTTATTTCTCAAATTGAACCATCATCTATTAATGAGGCATGTGAAGATAAATTTTGGATTAAAGCTATGGAAGAAGAATTAGAACAAATTGAGAAAAACCACACTTGGACATTAGTTCCCCGACCTAAAGATAAAAATGTAATTGCATCCAAATGGGTATTCAGAAACAAATTTAATGAAGATGGTAAGGTTGTTAGAAATAAAGAAAGACTAGTGTGTAAGGGATATTCTCAGAAAGGAGTTAATTACAATGAAACCTTTGTACTGGTAGCTAGAATTGAGGTAGTCAGATTTTTTTTAGCTTTTGCAGCTCACAAGAACTACAAAATTTATCAAATGGATATTAAATGTGCATTTTTGAATGGAGATCTTGAAGAGGAAGTATACATTGAACAAATTGATGGATTTTCTTTGACAAATGACAATGATATGGTTTGCAAGTTAAGAAAAGCTTTGTATGGACTAAAACAAGCTCCAAGAGCTTGGTATGCAAGATTGGATAAGTATCTTTTAAAGATTGGTTTTACTAAAGGAAATACAGACAACAATTTATATTACAAAATAACTAATGATGACATCTTGATTATAGAAGTATTCATTGATGATATAATCTTTGGAGGAGAAGATGGATTATGTAAGGAATTTTCTATTAAAATGCAACAAGAATTTGAAATGTCTATGATTGGAGAAATAAAATTATTTTTAGGATTGTAGATTTCACAGACTGACAAAGGTATATTCTTGAGTCAATCCAAATACTTAAAAGAGTTAATAAAGAAATTTGGGACGGAGAAATCTAAACCGGTAAGCACACCAATGACAACAAATGACAAATTATCACAAAGGGATGAATCTACACCTGTTAATCCAACTAGATACAAATCTATGAGAGGAGGTTTACTGTATTTGACACAAACTAGACCTGATATTATGAATGCAGTATGTATTATTTCAAGATTTCAAAGTAATCCTAGAGAAAATCATGAATCAACAATAAAAAGGATTTTCTGGTACTTACAAGGCACTATAAATCTTGGATTATGGTATCCTAGAGATGAAAAATTTGAATTATGTGCATACACAGATGCAAATTGGGCAGGAGATGTGGATGATAGAAAAAGCACCACCGGCAGAGCATTCTTTCTTGGAAACAGATTAGTTTCTTGGTTGAGTAAGAAACAAAGTTGTACATCTTTATCAACAACAGAATTAGAATATGTTGTAGCAGCAACTAACTGTACACAGGTACTATGGCTTAAGCAAATGTTGAAAGACATAAAGGTAAAATGCAAGGAACCTATTACTATATATTGTGATAACACTGCAACAATTGATATATCTAAGAATCCGGTATTACATTCTAAAACAAAACATGTTTCTATCAAACTGAATTTTCTAAGGGAAAAATTTGAAGAAAAGGAGATAAAACTGGTTTATGTGAATACTAAAGAACAACTTGCAGATATTTTCACAAAACCTTTGCCTAAGGAGACTTTTGAATATCTCAGAGATCAGCTTGGAGTCATACCACCACCAGTAGAGACTTAGATAGTTGATGATTATCATCAACCGACAGAATTTACAGAGAAATATTTTACTCCAGTCTTTGATGAGGAAGCTACTTCTCAGGGGTAGTAGTTGGTATATTGAATTGGTTGGTATTTTGTATATGAACTTGGTATTATTGTAACTTTGGCATTTTATGTCAAAGGGGGAGAGATATCTATGGAAAAACACATTATCTTTTTGGGGAGATTGGTATTGAAAACTTTGGAAAACACATGTTGCTCCTAGGGGGAGAGATTGTTGTTTAAGAGAGATTATTACTCTGTGATTTCTGGTTATAATTTTTTCTGGAGATTGTTGGTTTTTAGTATTTGGCATTTTTGTTTTAGCACTTTGATGGTTTTTCCATCTTGTGTTGCCATCAATGCCAAAGGGGGAGATTATTGGTATTCTGGTATGGTTTTGTCATTGATGTCAACACCTACTAAAACTCTAGCACTTTGGAGATCCAACAACATTCACCAGCAAGCAACTATTGCACAGTTACTGGTATATGGTTCACCGATAGGATATAATGATCACCGGCACTCGGAATTATGTGGAAGACACTTGGTAATGTCGAAGACATCATTTGGACATCTTGTCCTAGAGTTTTGTTCATTGGTATATTCATATTTGCATATTTGTTTTTACTGGCAAATAGGTCCAGGGTTATCTAGGGTTACACCGACAGGTTTATCTTTTCCAGATCAACATGGCACGCTATGGAGATGATTAATTATTGTTGTAAATGCATTAAGTTGGCATGTTCAATCGGATATTGCATCAGATATTATATTGTTTGTAAAATGTTTTTATTGTAATATCTTGTAGAGCCGACCTACTAAAATTGGTCTTAGGTTATGGTATAAATGTAAGATCTTATTTGTAAGATCAAATGTGGAATGCAAAAAGGGATTGTGTGAAGGTATATGCGAGATTAAGAAGAGCTATACATGAAGACATCATTTGAAGGTGAAGCTAGGTTTTTGTGAAAGCATATTAGCATTACACCGGTACTGAATCCAGCATATGAAGATGCTATTTTGTGCAGTACAATCTTATTAGATTTAACCATCCAACTGTAGTCAGTGTGACTCCCATTTTGTGATTGAGCAGTGAGCTCTAGGTTGTTGGCCTTTCTACATGTGCAGACCCCATTTATGTACACTTACTACCTGCAGTAGTATCATCTGATTGTGGGTAAGGTTTCCCATCGTGGTTTTTCCCCTTACAGGGTTTCCACGTATAAATATTGGTGTTATGTATTGTGGATGACTTTGTGTTTATGTTTCATGCATTAATCATTACTAGTATAGCAATTAACTATTTAAACTCTGTACTGGCATACTTAACTGGTTTACTAGTATTAAGCATTAAGTTGGTTAAGTTGTTTTTGGTTTGAATTTAGTTGACAATTGATTCACCCCCCCCCCTTCTCAGTTGTCTCCGGGACCTAACAAATGGCTAGTTCCACCTTCCATCTCTGACCCCCATTGTCTTAAAACTTGACACAAAAACAATAATCTTCAATAAAACAAAGTCGACTACAGAAAAACCAGCACCAACTTCCAAAACAAGTAATACCCATAAAGTATGCAAGGTCTAGCCGTCATAATTATGTTGGGATCCAAGCACACTGAGAAGGGGGAGGTGAATCAGTGTTCTATCAAAATGGAGAAATTTAACCTTATTAATACATAAACTCATAAAATGGTAAACATAAAAGCATATAACAATAAGCAATAATGCAACCACAAAGATAAACACCATAACACTACAAATTTAGACATGGAAAACCTCAAAGAGGAAAAACCACGGTGGGATTGGAGACCAACAATATCTATCCATTGATGAGATGATTAAATATTACAATAAGGGATCTACACATGCAGGAAGGCCAACAACCTAGAGCACACTTCTCATCACAAAAGGATTCTCACTAACTACATAAAACATTGGACAATAATTCAGAATGAAGATTGAATTGCAATTATAGCATATCTCCCATGCTCGAGTACAATTCTGGTTAAGCTCAATACCGAAGGTCTAAAACCTCTTCCACAAATCCAATTCGATCACCTATGATCAACCAAATCCTCTAAATGAATGATTACAACATTATACACATAAACCCATACCATACATGATCTCCTATGATCTCATATACTCTACAATGAGATCTTACATCATATTTATACTAACCCAAGACCTAAACAATTAGGTCGACCACCTAAAAGATAACACAATATGTTCATAACTTAAACCCACAATCTAGTGATCAACCAAGTAAGACAAAGACCGAAAAAATATAATTCAATCAATGAATCCAATCGGTAACACATCAACCCACATGTTACATAAATCGGTCCATAACCTAGAAGAATAACCATCAAACCTATAATAGGTCACCATAAACCAAATGAAGCACCATGAACAACTCAAACATGAACATGATAACCATTAGCATCCTGAATCCCTTCTAGAAGCTGCACCAACACCACTAATGCATAGTATCAAAAGATCTTCAACAAAGCTCTACCGGTGAAACCCTCACCAATAACAAAAGGCTTACTAGAACAAGTGATAGCTTCTTGATCATCAAATCTTGAACTAACTGAATGTGATACACATTAAGAACTCATGAATAACCAATCCAAACCAATTCCATAGATAAAAGCATACTAGATCAACACGATCTTACCAAACATCATGCCAGGACCAACTAGATTCCAGTAAACAGCCAAAGCAACTAGTGTTGACATCAATAACAAACATCAATGCAACACATAATCAATTCCTCCAAATTTCCAACAAATTATAAGCGAAGGCATTGAGACCAAATGCAAACCATAAAATGATCACAAAATTAAATACTTTCATCATAAAAATTAGTAGGGATTACCTCATAGCTGCCATGTGTTTGATCGTGCATGAGAAAGGACCAAATCTTAATCTCCAAGGTGCCTTCCTTAAGCCAAGTCTTCCTCGTGTGAATCCTGACCCCCATGTTAGTGAAATAGTCCACTACACAATTAACCTCTCTATAGTTATGGGAAATGTAGGACTCTTCAAAGGTATTGATAATATTCATAGAGGCTTTAATAATATCCTCAATAGTCCATGAAGGCATACTTTTCCCCCTTAGGCATTGAATAATATTATTCGAATCACCCTCAATCCACACCTTCCTACATCATAATTGTTTAGAAATTTTCAAAGTTTAGTAGGCACCCATGGCTTCAACAAGGTGGTTAGTCTGGGTACCCATGGGGAGTGACACCACTACAATACACCTACCATTCCCATACCTTATCACTCCCCCACACCCAATCGGCCTAGGATTGACCTTAGTTGTCCCATGAAAATTAATTTTAACCCATCCTGAAGGAGGAAATCTCCAAACACAACATTCTCTAGTCTTCTTCCTCTATCTATAATTTTTGGGCATAACAATTCTCCACTCCTTAGAAACAACATTCTCAAAATCATTATTCATGACTGAAGAGAACAAGGAACCAGTATTGAACACCACATTGATATTCTTAGAGATGACCCTGCAAATGTTTTTAGACACCACATCAAGGGGAAGAGAGGAATCTCTAAAAATATGGTTATTTATCTCCTTCCAAATCCCCCAAGAGACATGAGGGAAAATAAAGGACAACAACCATTTAAAGGAAGGATTAGAAGAGGGACACCCCCACTACTTAACAACATTCTAAAAATCACTATTCATGACTAAAGAGAACAAGGAGCCAGTATTGAACACCACATTGATATTCTTAGAGATGACCCTGCAAATGTTTTTAGCCACCACATCAAGGGGAAGAGAGGAATCTCTAAAAATATAGTTATTTATCTCCTTCCAAATCCCCCAAGAGACATGAGGGAAAATAAAGGACAACAACCATTTAAAGGAAGGATTAGAAGAGGGACACCCCCACTACTTAAAAAAATCCAAAATTTGCTAAGGGAAGACCCAACAAAGGTTCCACTTCTGAAGAACTCGACTCCAAATATCAAAAGCAAAAGAACAGTGAAGAACCATATGGAAAACTAATTCCTCCTCTTGCAAGCAAAAAAAACATCTATTGGGGAGCGAAAAACCCCTTTTACAGATATTATCAGTAGTGAGAATTTTATTTTGAATCATATGGGAGAAAAATATGTTAACTTTATGAATAAGGTTCTTCACCCATGCATTCACCCAATAGGGGGGAGAGGAAGCATGAGAAAACAAAGAAATAGTAGAGGCCACCGAAAAGTGACTAGAAGAAGTTCCTTTCTAGATCAAAGAATCCTATAAGTTCAAATAAGAGAAGAAAGAGAGAAGAGATAACTGAATAGGAAGAAGCAAAGGAAAGACATCAAAAAAATTAGCCCACCCAAAGTCTTAATAGTAGTCTGCCACAAAAGAACCAAGAGTATCTTTGCAATCCTCCATAAAAAGCACAAAATTTGGAATGTCACATAGAGGACCAAGAGAGAGCCATAAATCTTCCCAGAATCTAACAGTCTTACCATCTCCGAGCTTCCAAGCGCTTCCCATCATAGCAACCTCCGTGGCCTTAAGCACACTATTCCAAAGGAAAGAACTAGAGGGGATAACTTCCACATTAAAAAAATCTCTTAGAGAGGGGAAACATAGCATATACTTACTGGGCTATATCAAGTTCCATTCGTGATTGTTTTAAAAAATTCTGCAAATTTGTTTGGCCTAGAGAGCTTGATTAAAGGATCGAATACATTGAATACCCAAACCAACTCCCACTTTAGGTTTATAGACACTCTCCCACACAAGCAAAGACATTATTTTTCTCCTCTACCCCAGACCAGAGGAACCACTTTTGAATTCTTTCAAGAACTTCAACAGATTTAGAAGGAATTTTGAAAAGACTTAGAGCATAGATAGGGAGAATTTGAAGAGTGGACTTCAGAAGTTGTAATTTCCCTGCCCGACTCAACAAAGCACCTTTTCAACATTTCAACTTTTTATTGAATCTATCAATCAAAGACAACCAAAAGGTATCAGGTGGTTTCAAACAAATGGGAAGGCCAAGATAAGTAGAAGGAAAAGAACTAGTAGCACAACCAAGAATATCCACAATCCTTCTCTGTCTAACCTTGAGAGTGTTGAAAAAGAAAAAGGGTACTTTTATTCTAATTAATCAACTAACTAGAAGCCTTACTATAAAGATTAATAGCATTCTTCAAAGTTCTTGGTTCCCTAATAGTATAACTCCCCAAAAGAATAGTATCACAATGAAATGTTGGTGGGAGCACACACAATTAGATGAAGAAGGCCTCAAACCCTGGAAAGAACCTTCTGACACCATTTTCAGCAAATATCTTCTAAGAGCTTTTGCCATAATGGAAAAGAGGATTGGAGTGTTGGAATTATGCGAACCAGTATGAGGAAATGATGACATTGTATGTTGTCATTGATGTCAATAACCGGTATTAGTGAAGAGAGAACTGACATGTTACCAAGAACCGGTATATGAGAGAACTGATATAACATTGTAAACCAATATGTGTGCCAAAGTGAAGCGGTGTGTCTGTTCAAGGTGAACCGACATGTTGATATGAGAATCGGTACATGGAAGCTTTGTATGACTACCGGTTGGTAGTCTCAGGGTTTCCAGTTGATGAGTTTCAAGCCTGTGTGACTCAACCGGTGACTTTGTGTGATGAGTTAGGATTGCAATGAAGAATAGGCCTATTATGCCACGTCAGCCTTGTGCACGTGAAGGATCTTGCATGAAGGTGATTGTTCCTATCTACCTCAGGAATGTGCGAGGTCTATAAATGGTGAAAATGCATGATGGGTTATCAACCGCCATGAAAGCGGTAGAAAATGAATGATGGAGAATGTCTTGAGATCAGTTCAAGACTATTGCATTTAATGCAATGTGCTCAATGGTCAGGATTGAACTGTTTGAATTTCTTAACCCAACGGGTTTAGGGTTTATGCTACCGACCTATCTATTTTCTATAAGGTCAATGTTGTGTTTCTTTCTGAAGTTGTTGGCAAAAGTTGTGTGTGTGTATCCAAGTGAAGAGATACGCCATTCTTACCGGACCAGGGGAAAGAAGTGATACCTGTAGAGTGTAAGTGCAGAAGGTGAAGAGGAGCTAAAGTGGATCTGCACTGGCATTGAGTGCTATTACCAAATCATTGTAATACCTGTTGATCTCTAACCACTTCAATAGTTGGGAAATCCCTTCACTGGGTAGCTTTAACTAGCTTACAGTAAATCCTTTGACAGGGTGACTCAAAACCATTGAGTTCTGGAAATCCTCTAACAAGGTAACCTTTAATAGGGTTTAACCCTTAACCGGGTATTCTAGTCATCCCTTAAACAGGTGATCCCTAACAGGATTGGTTCCTAACAGAACCTATTGTATCAGTCTTTAACCGGACAAGGCTCCTAACAGAGCGGACTTCTAAAGAGTTCAAAATAGCTTGTGGGTATTCATCCCCACTATAGTTTTTCCCAGTTGGGTTTCCACGTGAAAAATTTGTGTGTCATGTGTGGTGTTTTTCATGTGATGGTTTAGTGTCTTATGTCTAATGGTAAAACATGTTGAACTAGCTATTATTATGTTTTTGGTGATAGATTACCTGTTCATGCACTAGGGTGAAATGGAAATGAAGTATTAGAATGTATGAAAAGATAAGTGTCAACCGGTTTATGCATGTCTTAGTTATTCTTGGTCTAGCCAGTTGTACTCTATTTAAGAATGGTGTTATTGTTTGTTTGCCAAAGTGTAGTGTCTACTAACAAACCGGTTTTAGGAATGTGTTTTTGCCTATACTGATTCACCCCCCCCCCCCCCCTCTTAGTACCAGTTTGGTACTATTTGTTCATCATTGGGCTATAAATTGGTGTCAGAGCATCCTCTAGGTCCTCTATGTTGTAAGCTTAACTACTTGAGGGAAAGATCCTATTGTAATGATGAAGAGGGAAGGTCCAAAGTTCAACTAAGAGAATTTCAATATATGGAAAGATAGAATGAAGATATACATTAGAAGCATGGGTGCTCAACACTAGAACTATGTTGAGAATGCCTTTGTTATTCCTATCGGTACTCTCACCGATGATCAAAAGAGAGAAATATAGGAGAATGGGCAAGTCATGGAAGCTCTAATTAGCAACTTATCTGACATTGAGTTTATTGATGTCCAGGATAAGGACAACCCCAAAGAAGTATGGGACACTCTTGAGCGTATCTATGGTGGTGATGAGCATGTAAAATAGGCTAAAGAAGAAAGCCTTAGGGGAAAGTTTGAAGACATGCAGATGGTTGAAGGAGAGACAATTCAACAATATGGAATAAGTATCAAAATTGTTGTTGGAGACATCAAGAGTTTAGGAGGCAAAATAGAAGACTCCACTATTGTAAGTAAGGTCTTGAGATCCCTGTTACTGGTCTATGCAATAAGGGTTGCAACTATTTAGGAATTGAGGTTAATAGACAAGACTAAGGTATCCCTAGATTCCATCATTGCAAAGTTGAGAGCCTATGAACTAAATAGTTTTGAAAAAGACTGAATCAGATTTTAAAGCCTCTATTGTATCATCAAGAAAAGGAAAGGAAGCATGCACCAGTGGTCAACCGAGACAGAGCAAAGAAATGGATGATGAGGAGATCCTGATGGAATTTGAAGCTCTTCTTGCTAGGAAACCTCCAAAAGGAACCGGTAAATACAGAGGTAAGATCCCTTCGAAATGTTTTTCTTATAACCGGATAGGACATATTGCTATAAACTGTCCTAATGGTGACAACAAGGATAAACCAGAGAGGTTCAAGAAATTCAAAGGAGGAAACCGACAAAACTGCTTTGTTGCAGTTGATGAAGGTGTCACAGATGAGGAATCAGAAGATGAAGAGAATGAAGACATTTTGTTTGTTGTAGTAAAGGAAGATGTGTCAGACAAGAAGGCTCTTGTCTCTAGCTTTGATAATTCCAATGAGTGGATTATTGACAGTGACCGTTCTCATCATATGATTGGTGACTTGAGCAAGTTTCTATCTTTTGAAGAATATGATGGTGGTGTGGTTCATTTTGGTAATGATGCACCATGTATGGTTAAAGGAAGAGGGTCCATCTCTCTGAATGGAAAGAGTAGTGCTGACAATGTATATTGCGTTGATGGTCTCAGACACAACCTTCTGAGTATTGCCCAGCTGAATGATAGTGGCCTCACTCTAGAGTTCAAGAATGGAGTCAAATAAGCTTAATAACTTTGTCACAAAACCCAAATGCTCAAAGGATTCTAGAGAGAAAAGACCAATCAACTTTGTCATAACATTTAGAAAGATCTAGCTTTGTAAGAAGTCCCTCTTTATGAGACACCTCTAAGGAATGAATATTCTCATGCATGGTAATTATAGAATCAAGAATCTACCTACCACAAACAAATCCATTTTTGTTGAGGAGAAATGATGTTCGACAAAATAGATAGAAGTCTCAAAGTGAGAACCTTAGAAATGATCATGTAAAAGGAGTTACAGAGACTAATAGGGCAGAAATATTCTATAGTCTCAGCCCCAACAAACTTAGGAATCAACACTACAAAAGTAGAATGAAGTTCTTTGAGCAACAATCTGGCCCCAAAAAACTCTTTCACCCCATTAGAGACATCCTTCTCCACAATGTGCCAAAAGTTTGAAAGAAAAACATTGGAAAACCAACCAGCCCCGGGGCTTTATTACCTTTAAAGGAAAATACTGTATCTTTAATTTCATCCTTAGAAGGAATAGTAGTCAAAAACTTATTTTTCTCCTCATTCAAGATAGAGGTGATGGCATCTAAAAGAGAATTCTGAGCTTCAAAATCTAGATTAACCTCGACTGAAAGAAGAGAAGCAAAAAATCTAGATGCTTCCCCTAGTGCTCTATCACCCACTAGTGCTCTATCACCCACCACAAACTTAGAGATCCTATTAGCAGTTTTATGTTTAAGGGAATTTAAATGAAAAAATCTTGTATTCTTGTCCCTGGTAGACAACCATAAAGCTCTGAACCTTTTCTTCCAAAAGACCTATTCCTTAGCAATGATTTCATGGTATTTCTTTAGAATATAATTCTCCCTTTCTAAATAGCCAAAAGAATAACCCCCAGCTTGAATCTTGTCTTGAATGTCTTTAAGCACACATTGAATAGAATATTTAGAAGAAAAAAGGTTCCCATTCATCTCTTTATTCCATTTTCTAATATTATCTTTCACAAATCTAATTTTTTTTAGTAACTCTAAACATAGCAGACCCATCCACTATTATATTCCATCATAATACTATCTTCCAACAATGGTTGGGATAGCCACATCTTTTCAAATTTGAAGGGGAAGTTTCTCTTACCATCAATAGCCTCTACAATAAAAGAAATAGGGAAATGATCAGAACTGACCCTGGGGAGGGCCGACATATTTTACCAGCCAATTGTTAGAGATATGGGTACAATCCAGATGCAATTGGATTAGATCATCACCTTCTCTCCTATTGGTCAAAGTAAACAAGGCACCTTGAAGATCAATATCATGTAAATAACAAGCATCAATAAAAGCCATCAAGTCCATCCGACTATCCATTTTGATTTGAGAACCTTGATTTTTTTTAGAATTATGAAGAGTAGTATTAAAATCTCCCATAATAATCTAGTTGTCATTACAGTGCTTGGAGTGATGAGCCTCCATTTTCTTCCAAAACTTATTCCTAGACACTTTAGAACTAGGAGAATAGATATTGGAAAGAACCCATGAGAAATCATCTCTGCTATGATGAAATCTGATAGAGACAAAATTGGAATCCACATCCAATATTTCATCCTTAATATAATTAAGATTCCAAAAAATAGTAGTCCCACCCGAAGCACCTTCAGAACTACTACCAACCACCCCACAATGCTTGAAAAACTTCAAATTTTCCACCTTTTCCTTAACCATTTTAGTTTCCATTATAATGACAATATCTGGCTTATGATCGCTAACCATATGGTGAATAATATCTTGTTTATGGGGTGCATTGAGTCCCCTTATGTACCAGGAAATGAATTTTATTTTTTACTAGGAGAACATACCTCATAGATGGTCCTTTGACTATCATCCTCTATATTATGCTGACATTCTTGATCTCTCATCCATTTAGTGTATTTTCTTCCAGAAGTGGTATTCAGGGTCCCAACATCATCTTTACACTTCTTCCTAGTAGAGAGACCAACTTGTGAAGCCCCACTATTTTGTCTAGATTTCTTAGACTTATTTTTCTCCACTTGAGTAAACGAGACTTCACGCCCCAAAACTGCCTAAGTAGGCATATTATTTTCTTTCGCTAATTTCAGGGGGCCAATCCCACCAGCATACTCTCTTCAATTAACTTCCAAAGAGGTTTGGGAAAGAGGGGACCTCAGGGTAGGTGGATTTCACACACTCAATAGCTTGCGAGCTCAAATAATTCACAGACACATTCAAACCCTCCCTTTCCATCCGATTAGGACTGGTTAAAGAAGCCCCACCAACACTATTTCCTACATCTATCTCTCCATCCTCAAGTCGTTGGTCAGAGGGATTGGGCTTTAGAACATCTTCAACAATACATTGCTCCAATTTATCAGAACCATCATCAATATTACCTTCTTCCATTACTATATCCTCCTCATGTTGTTAGACAATTCAAATAACTAAAAGACAACTGAGAGGGAGGGGTGAATCAGTTGTCACAGATTACCGAAAGCATTATCAATTTAAGACAACAATAAGTTAGAATAGCAATTAATCCAATTAAGCATAGACAATAATCAAAAAATAAAAGCCATCCACACAACACCAAGATTTGTATGTGGAAAACCCTGTAAAGGGAAAAACCACGGTGAGAGGCCTACCCACAAGTAGATAATAACTCTACTGTAAGTATGTGAATTTAAAATGAAGGGGCCTACACTTGTAGGAAGGCCAACAACCTAGAGCATACTGCTCATCACAAAAGGAGTCTCACTGAATACATACAAATCCAAACTACAATCCAGAGAAGTGTTGAACTACAAAAGATAGCATCTCCTATGCCCCAGTGCAGTTCCAATTAAGCTCAATACCAGAGGACTAAATCCTCTTACAAACCCAATTCAATCTCCATTGATCGACCAACTCCTCTATTTCAATGATATTATAATATTCCCACATTACATTCCTTGACCATGACCTCTTACAATAACCACAATGATCTACAATGAGATCTTACATCTTATTTATACAAACCCTCAACCATAAATAATTAGGTCGACTACCTGACAATAAACCAATTATATCATTACAAGCCATGTCAGCCTTAGAATAAAACAAATAATATCCAACACACAACATATCCCAGAAAATACAACAATAATTCTTGTCCACAAGTTACATTAATGTCGGTCCATAACCTAGACCAACTAGGACCAAGTATAGGTCCACACACTTTAGTAATGATCTCCAACCACCAAGTCTCAAAAAATATTACCAACAATATCCTGAAACTCCATCAGAAGCTGCACCAACACCAATTATGCAATGCATCAAAGATCTCCACCAAAAGATCTTTCGGTAAAACCTTCGCCAGAATTAGAAACCAATCTTTTTTGTAAGCAAGATAGCATCCAATCACCAAACTGAAACCAACTAACCAAATATGAGTATAATCATAATGAACAAGTCAATTCCATCACCAAATTATATCGGAGTTAACCAGATCATGCCAGATCTAAGTTAACCAAAAAAACACTCAACCTATCTGGACCAGAAGGGTGTCGGTAAAGCATCTAAGCTACTAGTGTTGACATTAATGACAAAACTTCAATCCAACACATAATCAATTCTACCAAATGGCCAACAATCTCCCCCTTTGGCATTGATGGCAACACTAGATGTGCAAAACATCTAAGTACCAAGAAATGCCAAACAAGTCTCCCCTATGGAAGACAATCAACAATCTCCTGCATATACCTCTGAATATCAAAGTCTCTCCCCCTATGAATAATATCTTTGTAAAGTTCTGACTTTTTTTCACATTGCCATCTCTCCCCCTTTGACATCAATGCCAGAAATCTAATAGAAATATCAAAGCAAAAACATAAGCCTTTGAATCTCAAAGCTGACTACTCCCCCTGAGCAGTAGCATCCCACATTAGTGCCAGAATGAATAGTCTCTCTAATAATGCATACCAAATTGATGCCAAACCACATCAATCAAGTCTCTATCGGAGGGGCCGAAATCCCCAATCTGTCTCTCAGGTACTTAAAAGATTCCTTTGATAAAGGTTTAGTGAAAATATCTACAATCTATTCTTGAGTGTTCACATAAACCAGTTTAACTTCATTTGCTTCCACCTTCTCCTTCAAAAAGTTATACTTGATAGATAAATGCTTTTTCTTAAAGTGAAATACCAGATTCTTTGATATATCAATAGCAGTAGAGTTATCACAGTGAATAACTACCGATGCATCACAATCTACCTTTATATCCTTCAACATTTGCTTCATCCATAAAACTTGTATACAATTAGTAGCAACAAAAACATACTCAGCTTCAACAATAGATAAATAAGTACATGATTGTTTCTTTTTGATCCATGAAACCAACTTCTTTCCAAGAAAGAAAGCTCCACCAGAGTACTTTTTTGGTCATCAATATCTCCAGCCCAGTCATCATTTGTATATGCACATAAAGTGAAGTTATCATCCTTAGGATACCACAAACCATATTCTGATGTACCTTGCAAGTATCTAAAAATCCTTTTCACTGCCATCTCATGATTTTCTTTAGGATCGCTCTAAAATCTTGAAATAATATAAACAACATTCATAATGTCAGGTCTAGTCTAAGTTAAATAAAGTAGACCTCCAATCATACATTTGTATCTTGTAGGATTTATTGGTGCATAAACTTCTTTCCTTGTCAATTTCTCACTTGTAACCATCAAAGTACTTACCAGTTTAGAATCTCCCATACCAAATTTCTTCAACAATTCCTTAGCATATTTAGTTTGATAGATAAAAATACCTTTGTCAGTCTGAGTAATCTGCAAACCTAAGAAAATTTTCGTCTCACCAATCATAGACATCTCAAATTATTTATCCATTTTCATAGAAAATTCTATGCATAATTTATCTTCACCTCCAAAAATAATGTCATCAAGAAATACTTCAACAAATAGTATATCATCATCAGTGATTTTATAATATAAATTACTATTAGCACTGCCCTTAGAAAAGTGAAGCTTCAAAAGATATTTATCCAACCTTGCAAACCAAGCTCTAGGTGCTTGTTTCAATCCATATAAAGCTTTCCTTAGCCTGCAAACCATATCAGTATCATCTGATAGTAAAAAACCATCAGGTTGCTCAATATAAACTTCCTCATCAAGTTCCATCTGATAAACCTTGTAGTTTTTATAAGCAACATAGGCAAGAAATAATCTTACAGCTTCAATCCTAGCTACAGGTGCAAAAGTTTCTCCATAATCAATTCCTTCCTTCTGAGAATATCCTTTACAAACCAATCTAGCTAGTTCCTTATAACTTTACCATCCTCATTAAATTTATTCCTAAAAATCCATTTAGTTCCAATAACATTTTTATTTTTAGGTCGGGGAACCAAAGTCCATGTGTTATTTTTCTCAATCTGATCTAATTCTTCTTCCATAGCTTTTAACCAAAATTCATCTTTACATGCCTCAATTAATGATACCAGTTCAACTTGTGAAATTAAACATACCTCATTAGTTGCCAGTCCATTTCTCTTTTTCCCAATGATTTGATCTTCAGAATGATTCAATTTCACATACCTAGGAGTTTTCTGACTTTCTGTTCCTCTTCCCTATTCTTGAGTTACTATAGAATTTTCTAATGTTGCTGGAGTAATTGGTTCAACTCTCTATTCTGATAAAGGTGCTACTAGTTTAGATATAATCATTTCCACTTCTGGTTGCTTCTCATAAATTCTGATTTGACTTTTACTCAGCTCATATATTTTGACATTAGCACTCTCCACTAGTTTTTGCAATTTCTTGTTATAAAATCTATATTCTTTGCTTTCATTAGAATAACTAAGAAATATTCCTTCATCACTTCTAGGATCAAATTTCCCAATAACATCATCTCTCCTGATGTAACATTTACTACCAAAGATTCTAGAATACTTAACTGTAGGTGTATTGCCAAATCATAATTCATAAGGTGTCTTACCGATTTCTCCTTTACTATGTACTTTGTTAAATGTATTAACCATTGTACTAATTGCTTCTCTCCAATAGATATGAGGTAGATTAGCTTCTATCATCATTGTTCTAGTAGCATCCAAGATAGTTCTATTTTTCCTTTCCACAACTCCATTTTGCCGAGGTGTCCGAGGAGCAGAAAATTACGTTCTGATACCATGCATGTCACAAAATTTATTAAATTCACCGGATGTGAATTCTCCACCATTATCTGATCTTAAACATTTAATCTTCAATCTTTTCTCAGTTTCCACTTTAGCCTTAAAGATTTTAAATTTTTCAAATGCTTCAAATTTTTCTCTCAAAAAAGTAACCCACATCATTCTAGAATAATCATCAATGATTAGCACGAAATATCTATCACCATGAAATTTTTTAACTCTAGCAGGGCCACACAAATCAGTGTGAATAAGATCAAGAACATCATTTGATTTATCTTGTATACTCCTAAAAGAGGTTCTGACCTATTTACCCATTTGACATTCTTTAGATACCGGATTATAGGGCTTCATAATCTTAGGTATATCTCTAATAGCCTTAGTTGAACTGATCTTCACAATGCAATCAAAATTTACATGACACAACCTTTTATGCCATAACCAACTTTCATCAATCTCTATAATCAAACATGTCTTCTCACCGGAGTTCAAATGAAATATGTTACCTTTTGTCTACAGACTAGTTGCAATCTCCAAGCCAGATCTGTTAATGATTTTGCATTTTCCATCCTTGAACTATAATTGAAATCCCTTATCTACCAATTATCCTACACTCAAAAGATTATGCTTCAAACCTTTAACATAATAAACATTGTCATTATTATTCTTGGATGACATAATAGTTGTAGTATGGAGACAATATAGGGGTCTAGAGCTGTGGGATGATTGGAGGGCACAACAAAAAGATATGTTCATGAATAGACCTCTCATCGACATAGTGACTACTATTATTAAGCGATTTGTAGTATCTAGGGTTTTGAGATAGTATGGGAGACCACAGAGTATATCCCAAGAGTTCACAACATATGCTAGATATTGGGAGGAGGAGAGACGAGGATGGGAACCAAGACTATCATATGTGTTGAGCATGCAGGAGTTATCAGGTTTATATTCATAGAGATGGGAGTACCTGGAGGATCTAGCAGATGTGGAGGTATTGCCCCAATATAGAGATTGGTTTTAGAGACACCCTTTTCCTCGATTTACAGATCCTGGAGAGCATGTGCCTCTTATAGAGGAGGTTGAGGAGGATGCACTAGCACATGCACAGGTACCGAGTAAGGTATAGGAACAAGTGTAGGTATAGGGATGGAGAGCGGATGTACCTAGATGGATAGGAGGTGGTCTTGGTGCTAGTACCAACATGACACTAGTGGGAAGTTGACAATGACAAAGAGGGGAGGGCGGATCCCTAGGAGCTATTGGGGTTGAGGTTTGTGGTTCTAGGGTAGTAGAGGTTGGAGGTGAGGAGGAGAGAGTGGCTCCTATGTAGGCTAGGCATTGGAGGGATGAGCAAGGAGGTGGAGAGAGGGAGATGGGGGGAGAGAAGGTAGTGCCAGACGTAGTACGGTCTTTGAGAGAAAGGGTGACAAGTTTGCAATCACAGTTGACAATGGTACAGACACAGCTAGTAGAGTGGGATCGACAACTCACAGAGATGAAAGCAAATCGAGATACCCTTTAGCGAGAGGGTTTACATCAGATGAGTCATGCAACTTATTATTTTGCAACTTATAGCATAGCAGTCCGAGTATCCCGACAGGTTGCTCTGTATTCTTAGTATATAGCTTGATCTAAGGGAGTTAGGGCACCAAGATAGGATGTCGATAGGTAGGCACCACCTCCTCCACCCGACGATGAGGGAGAGACACAGAGATAGATTTGTTATATACCTCCTAGATTTTGTTAAATACCCCATTTTTATATGATTCTTTCTCTGATGAGACATTGTGTATGACAGTTGATATCATTTGTACTCTTAAAAACTCAGATTATACGAGATATATGAGCTCTTGATTTTATATCATCATACTTGTGTTGATTGAGTATGAGATGTCTTTTTGCATGCTTTCTTCTATATCTATTTATATCATTCTAGTACAGATGTATGTAATGGAGATGAATATGGATGTTGTTTTTATTTATTTTTCATATGCAAATAAATGATGCAAATGAGTAACTAGTAATGCAAATAAGTATATAATGAAATGTATGGATCTATATAAGATTCTCATGTATGCAACTAATATTTCAATTAGAACAAACTATATGTCAATTTCCAACAATTAAAAATGGTTGGAGAGGAGCGGCAAGCGGAGCGGCAAGTGGGAAATTCAAATTTCAAACCTAGGGATGGTGGATTTCATGGGAATGGTAGTCTTTCTATGGTTGGAGCTAGTAAACAGGTTGGTTTTCAGGCTTCTCATGGTACTGAGGGGGACAAGGCAACAGTCAAATCAGTGGAAGACAAAGATTCCAAAACTAGGGACCCACATGATAGAGGTAAAGAAAAGAAATGGTCTGCTCTTTTTGGAGTTAGACCACTAGTGAAATCTGGTCTTCCAGAAGTTAAAAATATATCTGATCTAGTGACAGGGGTTGTTGCTATCTCTGTTCCGGATAAGCTGGTTGATTTCACTGTGTTTGGTTTAGCCATGACCTTGGTTGGAAGGTTTGCTAGTTTTAGACCTAACATTGATGTTGTCAGGAATTTTATAAGGAGGAAATAGGTTCTCAAAGGTCAAGTGGATGTTGCGGCATTGCCTAGGGTTTTTTTTTTCTTTTCTTTTAATAACGAAGAAGATATGAATAAATCTTTATGTGAAGGGCCATGGATATTCGGCAAGTCAACCTTGGGTTTACATAAATGGGCTCCTAACCTTTCTCTTGATGAGTCCTTTTTTCTATGGGTGCCTTTGTGGACGTGTCTCCCTAGCCTACCATTGGAGTTCTAGAATGAGGAGGTCTTTAAAGGGATTGCAGGATCATTTGGAGAACTTCTTTTGATCGACCCGGTGCCTGCAGCTAATTCAAGGTTGGTTTTTGCTCGTATTTGTATTAATGTTAATCAAATGATGGATATGCCTCTATCTATTGAGATTCTATCTAAATTGGGGAAATGGACCCAAGTGATTGAATATGAATCTCTCCCATTTGTTTGTTTTCATTGTAAAAAGTTAGGTCATTGGGTGAAATCTTGCCTGCTTAAGAAGAGTAAGATTGGCAAGAATGATAATAGTTCAAAGAAGAAATGACAAACAAAAGGGAAGAGAGATGACCCACCTTCAGAGGGTGTTCCTGAGAAGGAAGTGATTGAGTTAGAAAATGAGGAAAAGAAGGATATGAATAGTAATAATGAAAAATCTGTTTGTGCATGTTCTAACAGTCAAAAAGAAAGTAACAAGGAGGAAGAGCAAGGGAAAGAAGTAAATACTCAAAAATAAGAATCAAAGGATCAGAAGGTTGGTCCTATCATCCAGGATAAAGCTGATGAGAGTTCCCATGATGATGCTTCTTCTTCATCTAATATTAAAGAAAATGGGGGAGACTTTAATGAAGCGCAGGACTGTAACATTTCAGATTTTGAGCCTTTGTTGTTATTAACCAATGGAAGTCCTAAGATGACCCAATGCAAAACTCCTAAAATTTTGGAAATGGTGGTTCTTGAGGGAAATCTTAGGATTTTTGGTACTAAAGAAGGTAAATCAAATAATGGAGGATCCAATGGAGTTATTTCAACTAGAAGCAAGAATAAGAAAGTGGTAGATGTTGGAAGTCACAACAAAAAGTAGGGGAGACCTTCTCTAAAAAATCAAAGGGAACAGGAAAGTTGGAAGAACCGTGCTGGTGGAACACAAAGCTCCATCGAGTCAACCTTATCCATGGTTAAAGTATGAATATAATCTCATGGAATATAAGAGGGTGGAATGACCCCATAAGCAAAATGTGTTACGTAATATTATAAGAGATCATAAACTGGATGTTGTCCTTGTTTAGGAAACTAATATGTGCAAGGATAAAGCGGAAAGGATTAGAATATTAAAAAATAATGGAGTTATTAGAACCAATTCAGAGGTTGCCTCTTGAGGTACAACAAATTTTTGGAACCAAAATACTATTGTAGGTAAGGAAATCACATCAAAATTCAATAGGACCTCAGTTCTTCTTGAGCATATTAAGGATAATTTTTTCTGGGTTATCACTAATGTCTATGCACCTAGTTTTAAAGCTAGAAGATCTAAATTTTGGAGGAGCCTTGTTGAAGACAAACTAAATTTTGCTGATAAAAGATGGATGATCATGGGAGATTTCAATACACCTCTTGAAGAGGATGAAAAGATGGGAGGCCTCCCTTTGCAACTGGAGGGAAGACAAGATCTTATTGATTTTATTAATGATCAATCTTTGATGGATGTGGATCTCCAAGGGATTAATTACACTTGGACCAATCGTAGAACTGGATTTGATCTTATTCAAGTAAGGTTGGATAGATCCCTAATTTCTCCTGAGTGGCTATCTAAGTATTTTTCTCTTTGGCATCTATCATTAAGATTGAATCTGATCATTACCCTATTTCTTTCAATGCTAATTCTATTTCTGCAAAAAGAAATTTCCCTTTTAGATTTGTGAAAAGCATGGTTATCTCACCCGTCTTTGGAAGTTTGTGTTGCTGATTGGTGGAATTCTGAGATTGAGGGAATGATATTATTCTGATTTTCCAAAAAGCTTAACACCATAAAGGCCAAAGTCAAAATATGGAACAAAGAGATGTTTGGAGATATCTTTAAAAGCAAAGATCAAATTAAGACAGATATTAAGGAAGTCCAAGATAAAATCCAAGAGGAAGGGTTTTCAGAGGATTTGAGAATTATTGAAAATGGGTTGTTGTCTAAATACCATGAAATTATTTCTAATGAAGAGACTTTTTGGAGACAAAGATCAAGTGCCTTGTATTTGAAGGAAGGTGATAAAAACACCCAATTTTTCCACTTGACTACTCTAAAGCATAGGGTAGTTAATAGGATTTCCATGTTATCCTCCAATAGGGGGATTTTATCGAATGAAAATGATATAAGAAAGGAAGCTTTGGATTTTTTCAGCAATCTGTTGGGAGGGGTGGATGATCTAGATTTAAGAAATCAATACCTTCTTGTGCAGGCTATCCCTCAAATTTTAAATGAGGATGACAATAAAAATCTCTCTTGGATCCCTTTGAATCAGGAAATCAAAAAGGCGGTGTTTTCCTTTCATGGAGATAAGTCTCCTGGTTCGGATGGATTTCCTATGTTCTTTTTCCAAAACTTCTGGCATATTGTGGAGACTGATATTGGTAATGGAGTCAAAGAATTCTTTGGTTCAAGAAGGCTTCTAAAAGAACTCAATGCGACCTTTATCATTCTTATTCCTAAGGTTTTTGGAGCTGACTCTCTTAATAAGTTCAGACCTATTAGTCTTTGTAATTCTGTTTACAAGATTATTTCTAAGGTTCTTACTTCTAGAATGTTGGATATTATTTCTGATATTATTTCAGCATAGCAGAATGGTTTTGTCCTTGGTAGACAGATTTTGGATTCTATTATTTCAGTTCATGAAAAAATTCACTCTTTAACTGCTGCAAAAAATCAGGGTTTTTTTCTTAAGCTGGATATGTCTAAAGCCTATGATAGAGTGAATTGGCAATTCCTTTTCAGAATTATGAAAGCTTTGGGGTTTGGGGAAAAGGTGATTCAACTCTACTCTCAGTTAACTAGATCTTCCACCTCTGCAGTTATTATTAACAGATCCCCTTCCAGTTTCTTCAAAAGCTCTAGAGGTCTAAGACAGGGGAATCCCATGTGTCCTATCTTGTTCACTATTTTAGCTGAAAGTTTGGGTAGATTTATTATAAAAAATGTGGAAGATGGGAAATTCAAATGCCTTAAACCTTCATCTTCCAACATAACCTGTACTCATGAATAGTTTGTTGATGATTTGATTACTATGGGGGAAGCAACCATTAAGAAAGCGAGAAATATGAAGAGTGTTATGGATTCCTATGAAACTGCTTCTAGCCAAAAAATTAACTGGGATAAGAGTTCTTTGTTCTTCATAAATACCCATGTTGATAGACAAAAAGGGATTGAAAGAATCCTTGGATGTAAAATTGTTGAGTTTCCCTCAACCTATTTGGGGCTCCCTCTTTGTTTAAAGCCTTCGGAGAATTTATAGATGAAGCTGGTTGATAGATTCAATTCCAAATTGGTTGGATGGAAAGGAGCCATCCTTATCCAACTAGGTAAGGTGATGTTGCTTAAAGCTACTCTTCAAAATTTGCCTATCTATGCCCTTAGTCTGTTTAAAATCCCTAGAAAGTTTGCGGAGGCAATTGAAAGAATTCCAAAAAAATTCTTATGGTCAGGAGTGGAAGATAAAAATAGAATCCCCCTTATTGCTTGGAATAAAATTTATACTCCTAAGGCTTTTGGGGGGTTGGGATTAAGGAAAATTATATCTATGAATAATGCCTTGTTAGATAAACAAATTTGGAGAATGAAAGGGGAGGAAAGAGAATGGAATTTAATATGGAAAAAGAAATATCTTTACATGCAACTTTCTGAGGAAGAATTTTTGGAAAACTCTTTTTTTATTGAAGGCTCTGCAATTTGGAATGTAGTTCAAACGGCTTGTTTTTCTCAAATTTTGATTCCCCTCTTATCCCTTATAATAAATATAATAACTCTCTCTACAAATAAAGAGACCAAAGAAAAAGAACCTCAGAGCAACATATGACAAGGTTTCAAGAACCTTCTACACTTTGAACTTATCCAAAGTTCAGGCAGGTATACCTTCAATGAATAACTTCACACTTTTAAAATGAGATCCACAGTAAACCAGTCCAAAAACCAGTGAATATTATCACCTCAACATGAACTGAAATAATAAAAGAAACATTACGTTCATTTTCAGTATTGATCTTCAAGAAATGTAGAAAGAGAACTACAATTGATACCAGTGCCTTATCCAGGCTACAGAGTCATCTAAATTAAACAAGGATCTCACAATTAAACATCTCCATACATATCATGACTTCCACTTCTATCGACCCCATACATGCCTGACATATATAAGAGTATTTCCTTATTAGAATAGATAGTGTTCATCAGATTCAAAGTATCCAACAAAATAACATACTGACAGAGATATTCCTTGAGTATTTAATTCCCCTCCTAAAGAAGAAAGCTAAGAAACATATCTATAAAGACTTCATTACAATCCATGTTCAATTCAATAACCCTAGATTACCCAAATGAAACCAGTAAATTTTTGAAAGCACACCAGAAGACAACACAAATTCTAGGCTCGAAAGTTTATGGTCTATATATTGATATTCATTTGAAAAATCTTACAAAACTCAGAACATTCTCTGTAAACTTAAAAAAACCCAGATATATTTCTATAGAGTTTCTTTACAAATTCTTGTGATCACTTTCTAACTAGTCCTGGTATCCATTTATAATAGTATGGATGCATACAAGCTTCGGACCTCTTTAAAAAAGTTTGTTACAACCATCTTCTTGTTTCAACAAGAAGTTACAAATCTTTCCCATATTCTAATGGCCACCTTCCTGTGGTTGTCATTCATCAACTTCTTCTTGAACCTCTGTATCCAACACTACATACATTCTTGTCCACTCTTGGTACACATCATCAGTAGGCCATGAGAAGTTAATAACTTTCTCTCTTTTCTTGGCCAATCTCTTCCAAGAGTTTCTCATTTTATTGACCTCTGAGTTTAGAAAACCATAGTGTGATTTGATTTTTTCTATCTCCTCAATTGTTCTAACAAATAGGGAAGTATCATCTATATTAATGATTCCTTTTACCCTTAATGATAGGTTGGCTCCTAATTCATTAAGCCATACTTGTTTGTCCTTCAATTGAGTTGGACTAGCGAAACCCCTAGGAAATAATTCAAATACTTGATCAGTGTACTCTTTCTTATACAAATTGATCTTCCTCTCTGCATTATCTATTCCTTCTGCTAGACTTTCCAGATCCTTTGTCAAGTCACAAGTGAATTTGATAATGGGGCCAGCCCCTGCTTCATCATAAGATACACATATAAGTTCTAGGTCCTCCTCCCTAGGCTTCCACTTGTCCAAAATAGGCATTATTACAGCCTTGTCTCCAATGAGCTCATTCCACATATGCAAAACTTTACTCATATTTTTATACACCAATGATGATCCTATAGTGTCAACAAAACTCAAAATTGTGGTCCTCGCTCTCTCTTCATACTTATTTGCAAACAGGATTTGAGCCTGTTTTAGCTTTTCCAACTCCTAAGGAGTGATCTCAACAGATTGGGAACCAGAAGGTGTAGGAGAAGGTGGGAATTCAATGATAGGGCTAGTAGATGGAGGCTATGTAGGAGAAGAAGCAATCATCAAGGTTGAGGACTCACCTTGATGGTATTGTCCTGCCAATTGGCTTTTAAATTTAGCAATAATGGTGTCTCGGCCCATTACCTCCTTTGGCATCATTGTAAGCCTTTGAAACTATATCCAACTTAAAATTTTGCAGGTTCCAAGACTGTGCTAGTAGCGTCCACCACTCCAATATTTTGTACCCTCTTCACTATCATACCTCCAAGGTAACTAGACTCTAGGGTATCCTTTCTCTTCCTATTCTCATATCTTTTCAGAGACCACATGACCAGGGCTGCATCATCCTTATTGAAGATTACTCCTTCCATAGGCTTGGTCTCTTTCCTGACTACCTCTAAAACCAAGGCATTTGCTTTATCCCATTCAGGGAGGATGAGGACACCAACCTTTGCTACCATTTCGCTTGCTTGCTTAGGAGTGATGGTCTTAAATTCAGTGACCATTTCTTGTTTTATTTCTTCCTCCACCACAGCTACATCCTTGTGGGGCTGCTCATTCTTCCTTTTTTAACATCTGGCATTGAACTTATCAATATTCTGCTTCCACACAAATTGCATGAAAGCTCCTGAGGTAACAAAGTTACTATCAGCTAAGAATTCTTCACTGGCCTGTTTAATGGTAGGATCCAGCTCCTGGCCTTTGAACTCATTGATGGTTATGTCCATCTCGGCATTTTCTGGCTCCTCAGGCATTCCATCCTCTACTTCATCATACGTATAGGCGATCTCCCCTACACTCCCTAACTACAACAATTGCTCAACTACTGCCTACTCATCTCCTATATGAATGGGGGATTGAGATGGGCAATACATGGGCTAATTAGTTTGCACTTTCTTTCCCACCCTTTGCTTCTTTGGGGAGTCTTGAATGTCAATGACATCTTGTATTTTCCTCTTCTCTTTTGAAGTAGAACGCTCTCTTGTTGTTGGCACCAACACACTGTACTTGGATTTTCTATGTAGCACATAGTCACCAGGAGGGATTGCTTTAGTAGATGTGGATCTAGCTAGAACTAGTCTTGCCTTCTCAAGCTTGTTTTTAATCACTTCTTCCCTCTTCTCCTTTAGTGTTTGCATTACATCTTCAAAGCAAAGAATTAGAAATTTTGCCTTTTCCTCAAAGGGGTGAAAACTAGATAAGGGGTCATAACTACTCTCAAATTGGTGTACAAAATCAAGGGCCTTCTTATAGGCCACCCATTTCTATTTCCTCAGCTCCTGCTCATCCAAATAAAACTCATTTATGATGAGGTCTTCAGGGAATTGGAATTAGTGAGGTTTGCCTTTGCATACTGGCCTTTTCCTAAACATACCATTAAAAAAGTCTTAAGGGTCAAAGAACCTTGACACTGCAGTGGACAAATGGTGTTGTTGGAAAAATTCCTCGAAGCACTTCCATCCACCCTTAGTAATCACAAATTGGTGTGCTATTGTTACTGTTGGGAAAATGGTCCCTTTTCCTCTATTAGATAGCTCTTCCTCTTGCACACTCCCAATTTTCCTAAGGACCTCTGTAATTCGTACTTTCAATGGGACCTGATATGGTAACAAAAATGGAGTGCCTCTGAAACCGTACACTCTGAAAAACTATAGAAACAAGCTACAATTATATATCACCCCAATTGTGGACAATCTTGATTTCTTCAGCAAAATCCTTAGACCTAGGAAACTCCAATAGAGCTTTAGGGACCCTTGGATTCTCTGGGCATAAGAGAATTCTGAGTTTGGATGCAAAGCACTTATCAAACTTTAGTTAGCTAGAATCTTCCCTGTCCCATGACAACATTTTTGCTCCATAGTTGAACTGGCATTTTCTCCCCATCCTTTTCTTTCCCCAGATCCATTTCATTTGCAAAGTAGTCACCACCCTTGAATAGAAAAAGATGCATGAGAAGGGAGTACCATCCAAAAGGCCTATCCACCTTACCATTCTTTATCCCTATCAAGCCTTCATGGATTGCATCAGTAATATAGGGGGCATAATCAAATGTTACTGCCAGTGTTGGATTTAAAATTTGAGCTATCATTAACATGTAATGAGTTGGCATGTTCACTTCAGCATCCTCTCCAAAAATCTGGCAGAGTGACCAGTATAATCCTTTGGCTCTAAGAGTGAACCAATTTAGGGGAAAAGGCTCCTTTGTATTAGGTCCTACAACATTTAATCCTCCTATTTTGACAAAAAATTCTTTAAGAGGCCCATTTCTAAGATGATTCCTCTGTGCACTATAGACTTGAGCTAACAATTCATAATTAATGGGCTCCAAATAATTGGACACCTCACTGAGCCCAAATGCACTTCTGAACTCATCATCATTGACTTCAATGAGGGTTTTTCCATTTACATCCCTAACACTTTTGGTGAGAGGGTCATAGTTGTGTACAATCTAAGTTAGGAGATCCATATCCATGAAGACTCCAGGGACCACCAGTTTACCTACATCCAACTCCTAAATACTATTCATTGGGGCAGGGGAGTGTCTCATACCAAATCCAACCTTGAATAAACCCAAACCAGACAACCCTATCTATGGATCTCTCAGCCAATTGCCCTTGTCATACAATCCTTCTCCTATTCTCAAGTGAGGAGCCTTGGGCACTAATTCTTTAACTTTAGCTGCTACATTTGTGGACATAGACAATTGTTCTAGGAAATCATCACAAATTTCTTGCTCCTGGTAATTAACCTTCCATGTGAAATCCCTTCTAGGTGCCATCTTAATGATATGCAAATAACTCAATTACTAATCAAAGCAATTCTTTAACAGATCACAAATCACAGTTCAATCAATCTTTCAAGTAATTGGTAAGCAAAATACATGAAAACCTATTTTCAGCGTGAAGAACTCTGCTCTGCACTAGCTTTTCTGCAAAAACTCTTTGAAATGATGCCTACATTCAATTGATGTGAGCATATATACGGTAATCGGGCTCTTAACTGCAACATTGACACCACATGCTTCAGCCATCACCTCATAACTGAATTCATGAATGAATTCAAAAATTTTGCACCAACGGATCATAGAATGTCCATGTTTCTATCACTTTGTTGTTTTGCCATTTTGCAAAGCCTAAAATCCATGCTTCTTCATCAAGAAAAATAGTGCCAATCGTTAGATCCAGCGAAACTTGCACGGCCTTTACTTTATTGACTATTCTTCATTCGGCGACAGGCTTAGATCTCTTTCACCATTTTGCAAAAGCTAAACATCATGCACATTCACCCACCAAAACCACACAGGCCATCCGATCAAAAGGAACTTGATCAGTCTTTATCCTATTCTGTGACTGGCGGTTTACCCCAATAACTGCGCACCAAGCCTTGAAGGCTAACGGTTTTCACTGTTTCACGAACGGTAATTACCTTGCATCTTTAGTCCATGAAATGATGCCCATCGTCAGATCCTCTTTGAGATACCCACCTTTTAACAAACTTAACTGGTAGAAGTGGGCCCTCTGACTCAACACCATCCAACCTGGCGACTGATCGATAAAGGAAATCAATGTGTCAATCACTTACTTGTTGAAAAACTTCTATGGGATCCATATTAGGACTGCCACGTGCATCTAACAATTTGTGTTTTCGGCAGCGGTCTGATCCATCTGTTTTGCCATGACACCGACCAAGTGGCTACCATGTCACTTCGCTATTTCGTGAAGGTTAAATCTCAGGCACCTTAGGGTTGCAAAATAGCGCGAGCCGTCTGATCAAAAGGAACTTGATCAGTCTATATCCTTAGTCTTTGTTGCCTTGTGAATCCAATTTACTTTTCACCATTTTGCGAAGTCTAAAACTTGTGCACTTTTATCTTGCGAAATAACGCGAGCCATCCGATTAAAAGGAACTTGATCAGTCTTTACCTTAGTGAAAACCTAGATGTCGGACCCACTCCCGCCTTTTGCCACTTCGCAAATGGTAACCCATGGACATCTTTGAATCACGAATTCACGTGGGCCTTCGGATTAAAAGGAACCTGGGTGATGGTTAGGAAGCCCGATTAAACATTAAGAACATTAGGAAAGACTTAGAAAAATAAAGCACTACCAGACCCACCTAGGAAGAAATAAAAAGGGGGGGACACTTCTCACGATAGACAGACCCTTCTTTAAGTGAATAAAGTAACACGAAATTAGAATGAAATGATTTTTCTTAGACACAGGAAGGGTTGAAACTTTAAACCTTAAACCCTCTTTGGATCTAAAACAAACAGAGGAAACAAGGCTCAACCAGATTCAAGATTTTAGACTTTTAACCAATTATGGGACAAGAATACCCATTTTTTAAATAGTGATAACAATGGCTCTGACTGGGGATGGTTGATTGCAAGATCAACACAAGATCTCAGACACTCTCTAGAGAAACAAACTAAAAACTAGCCTAAAAACAACAACTAAAGCAAACCTAAATATATACAGACAGGGACCTACTATGCATGGACATCAAGAGAAGTAATGTTTCAGGAATTGTCGATGCACTAGAAATTCCTATACTTCATCATTCATATTTTTCAAAAAATATGAGTCCTTTCCATTAAGATCACAAACCATAGAGGGGCTAATCCATAGTGACTCAAATTTATTGTGCTTTCCCTTATCCTGTCCTTTCACATTCCATTGAAGAATTACATCACCAATTTGGAACTTTCTCAATGAGGTTCTCTTGTCAAATAGGTATTTAGACTACAATTGGATCTTTAGATTCCTCTTGTGGGCCAAAGTTCTAATTTCTTCAACTTCCACTATTTGAATCATCCATTCTTCCATAGGTTTAGATAATTCCATGTCCTCAGCTCATAGGAACTTATACACTAGAAGAAAATTATTGACAGGCACCCTAGATTGTGTGCCATAAACTAATTCATAAGGTGAAACCCCAATAGCCCTTTTGACAGTAACCCTATCAGCCCATAAGGCTAATTTCAACTTCTGGTCCCAAGACCTTTTATTCTCTTCCAAGATTTTCTTGATAATATTCAAGAGGCTCTTGTTACTAGATTCAACTTGCCCATTACCTTGAGGATGATAAGGTGAAGAGTAAGACATAATTATTCCATGACTAGTGAAAAATTCAACACTCTTTTGACCTAAAGCTCATGGCATTATCCATTACTAATTTTACAGGGACTCTGAATCTGGTTATAACATTATCCATCAGAAAGTCAATAACAACCTTACTACTGGCTCTCCTAGTGGGTATAACTTCAACCCATTTGGTCAAATAGTCAGTAGCTACTATAATCCACCTATGACCTCTTCTTGATTTCTCAACAATCTCTCCAATAAAATCAATGCCCCATTGGACAAAAGGGGCTTCCACTGTGACTAGGTTGAGGGGTAAAGCTCCTTCATACTTTAGTTTAGATGAAATTTTTTGGCATGGGTCACATCTCTTGACATATTCATGGGCATCTTTAAACAAAGTAGGCCAATAATATCCAACCCAGACTATCTTACCAATAGTTGTCTTAGCAGAGTAATGACCTCCACACACGCCATCATGCATTTCAGTTAACACTCTCTTAGCCTAGAATTCATCCAAACACATTAGTAATGCCCCATCTCTATTTCTCCAAAACAGATCACCCCAAATGAGGACATATTTCAGTGACTTCAACTTCAGAGTTCTTCTCTGATTATGTGTCATTCCTTCTAAAACTGTTGCATCCCTTAAAAAATGCACTATCTCTAAGTACCGGGGCTATGTTTCAATACTGGTGACCAGGATGTTCTCAACTTCAACATTATTTATTTCAACATCAAGAAGGCTTGACTCAACCATAAGCTTATCAAGGCCTAAACGTCTCACCAATTTGGTGATCTTTATTTCCAAATCAAACTCCTAGATTTTGTTTATCCATCTGCATCTCTTACCTGTGATCTCAGACTGGGATAAGATATCTTTGACAACAACATGTGGGACATAGGCAACTACTTGTGCATTTACAAGATATGGCTTGAAAGCTTTGATAGCCTTGACCAAAGCATATGCTTGCTTCTCCATGATTTCATATTTTAACTCTGCAACCTGTAAAGATTTTCTATAAAAAGCTATAGGATGCTCACATCCTTCATTATCCTTTGTAATAGAACTACAACCACTGTGTGCTATAAAGCAAAAGAAAACAAAGAGAAAGGCTTACTGTAATTAGGGGATTTCAACACTGGTGCCTCCTAAATAGTCTTTTTGATTTCAGAAAAAGCCTTTGAAGCTTCTTGATCCTAGCAGAATTTTGTGTCCTTTTTTAGCATTTTAGCAATGGGCTTGATTATCTCTACAAAATTTTCAATAAATATTCTAACAAAATTAACTTTGCCTAAGAAAGATTGGATACCTTTAACATTCTTTGGTTCAGGCACATTGTTTATTTCCTCAATCCTTTCAGGGTCTATTCTTACTCCTTTAGAGACAATATGCCCTAGCAACTTCCCTTTAGTAACAAAAAAATGGCACTTCTTATGATTTAAGGATACTCCAAATTCCAAGGCCTTATTGAAAACCTTTTCTAAGTGTCCACAGTGGTCATCCGCCTTTTTGGAGAAGCTTGTTAGATCATTTTGATATACTACCATGATGATGTTGATGAATTCTTTGAAAGCTACATCCATCACCCTTTGAAAAGTAGCTCCAACATTTTTCAAACCAAAAGGCATTCTGACATACACATAAGTTCCCCAAGGGGTAGTGAAAGCAATTTTGAACTATTTTGATTCTTTTACCAACACCTACTTATACCCTAAAAA
The DNA here is from genome assembly GCF_030272615.1 of Cryptomeria japonica. Taxonomy (NCBI): domain Eukaryota; kingdom Viridiplantae; phylum Streptophyta; class Pinopsida; order Cupressales; family Cupressaceae; genus Cryptomeria; species Cryptomeria japonica. The sequence goes on along the minus strand of NC_081413.1, from coordinate 410,584,753 downwards.
ACCATCCATCATAGACAATAGGTCACAACCAGTCACTCTTTGCAACATAGCTTCCATATTAGGAGAAGAATAATTATCCTTCAAGGAAGCAACATTCAGGTTTCTTAAGTCAACATAGAGTCTTATGTCCCCATTCTTCTTTCTCACCGAGACCAAATTTGAGACCCATGAGGAATGCCTTATAGGCTTAATAATTCCCCCTTCCATTAATTTGGTTAGTTCTTGCTGCATCTTAGATTCCAACAGGGGGTTAATAGGTCCTTGTTTTTGTCTAAAAGGCTTAGCATCTGGAAGCAGAGGGACTTCATGCTGAAAAAAATCATGTCTATATGCCTTTAGATCTTCATAAGACTAAGCAAAAACATGCTTATACTTCTTTAATAAATTACTGAGATTCACTCTGACATGAGGAGGCAACTTTTTTCCAATATATACCAACTTAGGGGATGATTATGTCCCCAACTTTACTTCCTCTAACTCATCTAGCTTAGTGGTTGATTTTTGGTGCATATGACTGTCACTGTAACTGAACATACCTTCAAGCTCTACCAAACCTTTAGGTATTTCATTAGTTTCTAACTGAACCAAGTCATTTCCAAATACAGTTTCTCTATTGTCAACCACTTCCACCAAGGCATTGCAGTCAATTTTTTGTCCATCGTAGTCATCAATGCATTGTGTGAACCTAAGAATATCTTCATCATCAACAAACACTTGCCAATTATACACATTGTCAAGAATAGAAGGCCTAGCTTTTATCTCCACTGTGGATATACCGGTTAGTGTTGCATCATCATTATTTAATGCAACATTAGCTAAGAAGTCTGCCATGATATTCTTAGATCTTTCTATCCAATTTATAGAAAAAGCACTGAAATGCTCAATCACATCCCAGACTGATGTTTGTATCTTTTCAATCTGTCATTCTTGGATGCATACTTGGATCTTACTTGAGAAACAACCAATTCTGAATCCCCTAACACTCTCAACAATTGAATGCCATGCCTTTTTGCAACTTCAAGCCCCAATAACAAGGCTTCATATTCAGCAATATTATTTGTGCACTAAAAGGCCAAGAAGAAAGAGTACTTAAAAGTTATACCTGATGGGGACACAAAAAGAACTCCTGCTCCAGATCCTTCTTTGGAGTAAGCTCCATCAAAGTACATCTACCACAAACCATGTTGTTGAGATTCCAATTCAGTCACAATAGAATCAATATTCTTCAATTGGGGTAAAATTGGTTGTATTCTAAAATTGTCAAGATCTACATCAATCATATAGTTGAGCATGTTAGGATCTACTTCCTCAATTACCCTAGGGGCATGTGGTTCTCTGTATAATTTGACTTGATTCCCATTAATTGGGATGGTAGCATATGACAAACCCAACTAAACATTTCCACCTACTGCTGCAGCCCACTGCCTGGATAACAACATGCCATAATGAGGCTTGGTGTCAGTTACAATAACATCCATCTTATAAGTTGCTTCAGGGAATGCTGCTATTTTCACTTCAACATCTCTCATTTTACCTATCATAGGCACTTCTTTGTTATCCATAGCATAACACTTCCCATACACTATACTTATTGACAATCCTAATTCTTTCATGACACCATAAGGCATTACATTTGCAGCTGCACTAGAATCTATCATACAATTTTTAATCAACCAGTTATTCACTAACAAAGTAACATAGAAAGGATCAACCTATGAGGGCTCTTGTGTAATAGTTGTTCCAACATATACCTTTGGGGTTTGGAACTCCTGATCCTTTTTATCTTTAATTGAAGTGGTAGGTAAAACTATGTTACTGTCAGATATGTTAGAAAATAAAGATAAAGCAGCTACTCTATGTTCCTTTATTTTCAATAATTCTATTAATGGGACGGTAACTTTCATTTGGGTAAGGCCTGAGCCATATCAAATATGGAATTATTGACCAACTCAGTATTAGCTTTAGCTTTCTCTGCCTTAGGTTGACTTGCCTTCTTCATTATGGCAGCTCCTTGTGTATCAATAGTAGCTTTATCATTTGTACCCTTGGGTACTTCTTTAACTTGATCTTTCTTTTCTTGACCAGCTTGAGGCAAAGTAGCACTACTTGCTGCTTTCTTCTGGGATACCTCTTTTATAAACATAGAACTAGGTTCACCTTGATCACTATCCCTTTTAGTGTTCGTTAAATTGTAATTGTTCTTGGCTTTGGCTATAGCAGCCTTAGTGAGATTTTTCACTTCTTCATCACTAGGCCTTCTGAGATGAATTTCTTCATCCTCAATTGTTACCACATTCAAAGTGGGATGCCAATCAATTGTTAGTTGTCCTTGGTAGGACCTTTTTCTATTCAGCACATCACAATCACTAAATTCACTTTGTGAAGATTCATCATCACTTTCTATGATAGTTTCAAACATATTTATATCAGGCCCGACCTCTTGTCTCATGGATTCTTCAAGGGCTTGAGCTACAAAACACTGATGAGGAGAATGTGGTCCATCACAAGCAATGCACCAAGGAGTGTTCTCTATGTTATGAACATTTTTTTCCTTTTAAAGGATCAGGGGTATCTTGGCTCTGAGTATTTTTTAGCTTCTCATTTTGAGGCTTACCATCCTTCCAGGCAGTGTTGTAAGGCATGTCATGCAACCTGGGAGGTTTGTCTTGCCAGTTGTAATGGGGTTTATCATTTTTCCTCACCTTGGCAGTAAGATCCTTCATAGCAGTCACTAACTTCTCTATTTTATCTTCTTCTTTAGCAACTTTGTTAGGTTGCTGTTTTGATTCCTGCCATAGCCTACCATCAGTTCTTCTTCCTAATATTCCAGATGATTTTCTATTGCTCTCTACATTGATAGAAATTCTAAATGCATCTCTCAGGCTATATGGATTTTTATCCCTCAAAATATAAGCCATTTTAGAATCAAATGCATTGTAATAAGTGTTCAGACACATGTTGTCATCTAATCTCATTACCTGATACAATCTATGCATTGCTTTCTGAAATCTAGCATTAAAATCAGTGACAATTTCATTATCAGTCTTTTTGATATTGTTGAACTCATTGAGCATGAAGCTCACATTTGTCTTATCACCATATTGTTCCTGAAAAACATTTTTTAAAATCCTCCCAAGACTTAATGCTATTCACAGGAAGACCTCTATACCAGTCTCTTGCATCATCTATTAAAGACTGTACAAATAGTTTCATGATGACATCTTCATCCATAATTTCATAATCATTAATCAAGTCACCAAAAGATTTTAAGTTCTCTTTTGCACTAATTGCATTATTTCCAGCAAATTTATGAAGTCTATCTCTTAACTCAGTAGGAACATGGTTAGGGTACCCTAGGATTCCATAAAAAAGAGCTACCTATATAGTTCTAAGTTAATAGGTCTTCTCTGGAATGGGTTAACAACATGGTTATTACCCATGTTCATTCTTACATTGGGGCTCTGAGTTAGAGAGATCGGGTTACCTTGGTTAGTAATAGAGGTTTGATTGGCTGTTGCAGTGCTAACAGGCAGAGTTGGCTGAATTTTAACAGGAGGGAGTGGAGCTTGCTGAGGAATGGGTTTATTTTGATCTACTGAGGGAAATGTGATAGGAAGTGCTTTCAGATAGCTAATCTTCCTTTTAACTTCTTGATTAGCTGCTTCTAATTCAGCCTTTTCTAACTCCATTTGTAAATCTTCCTTCTCTTTTCTCATCCTCTCCATCTCTCTTTCATGTGTTGATAGCCTGTGAGAGATCTCCATGGTAGTCTTAGATCCAGACCCACCTTCCATGAATTTTTGCTTTCCTTTGTCAACATCACTTCTAACAGGCTGTGGGTCACTAAAAAACTTCCCTATTTGGCTGGATTACTGACTTGTATGCTAGTTTGGCCTGGGGAACTAGAATTTCTCTAATCACAGGACCTTCATCCTCACTCTTAGCCTTTTCTTGGGCAAGCAACTTGAGGTCAAAAATTTGTCTTAGGAGCCTGTCTCTCTCCATTAGTTTTACCTTTACTTCTCTCTCCTTATTTGCTTCCTTTTGTGCTCTTAAGGAGATCAAATGATGTACTCTTCTGTTCAGGTCCTCTATTTCCTGGGATAACTTATCTTCATTAGGGAAGATTTCTTCAGAGTGAGATATTGACTTCATCAATATCAATTAAACTGATGTTTCCATCAATTGATCTAGGTACAAAGTCTTTGACTATGTTTGAAGTACTTCTATCTTTTCCAGAAAAACTAGCATGGGATATCCTTTGATTTGAAAAATGGACATCTTCTACATTCCCAAATAAACCAGAATGGAAACCTAAAACATCATGCTTAGATTCGCGGGAAGATGAATTTGAATTTGCATAGATAGGTCTCTTAGATATCTTACCCGTATTGGTGCTTTTCTGCACCCAAGAAGCATTAGATGCTTCATGAACCACTGATCTTTTCTGACCTTTATGTGACTATTCAGGTAATCCTTCCTACAACGTCTCATGAGGATGATTCTTCATGAAAGACCTTGTGTTTTTTCCTCCCTACATTATGCTTGTTTTCTTAAAAATTTCACTTATATCAAAAGGACTGGTTAAGATTATCAAAGTCACCACCCACAAAAACTATGGAAAATATGAAAACAAGCTTTACACATAAAATTTGCTGATCTTTAAAAATCAAAATCACAAAGATTTTCAGAGAGAGAAAGGAACAACACGAATCAAAGGCTAGACAAACAATTTTGAACATAGATATCCAAACAATATTCTGAGCCAATTCAAGCGCCAATCTGCATCTGGATACACACTATAACTCTCCCCAGCAGAGTCGCCACTTTTGTTGTTCTCAAATTCTAATTCCCCTCTTATCCCTTATAAGAAATATAATAACTCTTTCTGCAAATAAAGAGACCAAAGAAAAAGAACCTCAGAGCAACATATGACAAGGTTTCAAGAACCTTCTACACTTTGAACTTATCCAAAGTTCAGGCGGGTATACCTTCTGTGAATAAGTTCACACTTTTAAAATGAGATCCATAGTAAACTAATCCAAAAACCAAGGAATATTATCGCATTAACATGAACTAAAATAATAAAAGAAAGCTTAGGCTCATTTTCAGTATTGATCTTCAAGAAATATAGAAAGAGAACTACAATTGATACTAGTGCCTTATCCAGGCCACAAAGTCATCTAAATTAAACAAGGATCTCATAATTAAACATCTCCATACATATCATGACTTCCGCTTCTATTGACCCCATACATGCCTGACATATATAAGAGTCTTTCCTTATTAGACTAGATAGTGTTCATTAGATTCAAAGTCTCCAACAAAATAACATACTGACAGAGATATTCCTTGCGTATTTAATTCCCCTCCTAAAGAAGAAAGCTAAGAAACATATCTATAAAGACTGCATTACAATCCATGTTCAATTTCATAACCCTAGATTACCCAAATGAAACCAGTAAATTATTGAAAGCACACCAGAAGACAACACAAATTCTAGGCTCGAAAGTTTATGGTCTATATATTGATATTCATTTGAAAAATCTTACAAAACTCATAACATTCTCTGTAAACTTAGAAAAACCCAAATATATTTCTGCAAAGTTTCTTTACAAATTCTTGTGATCACTTTCTAACTAGTCCTGGTATCCATTTATAATAGTATGGATGCATACAAGCTTCGGACCTCTTCAAAACAATTTGGTACAACCATCTTCTTGTTTCAACAAGAATTTACAAATCTTTCCCATATTCTAACGGCCCCCTTCCCGTAGTTGTCATTCTGCAGCTTCTTCTTGAACCTCTGCAACCAACACTGCATACTTTCTTGTCCACTCTTGGTACACGTCATCGGCAGGCCATGAGAAGTTAATAACTTTCCCTCTTGTCTTGGCCAATCTCTTCCAAGAGTTTCTCATTCTATTGACCTCTGAGTTTAGAAAGCCATAATGTGATTTAATTTTTTCTATCTCCTGAATTGTTCTGACAAATAGGGAAGTATCATTTGTATTAATGATTCCCTTTACACTTAATGATAGGTTGGCTCCTAATTCATTAAGCCATACTTGTTTGTCCTTCAATTGAGTTGGACTGGCAAAACCCCCAGGAAATAATTCAAATACCTACTCAGTGTACTCTTTTTTATAAAAATTGATCTTCCTCTCTGCATTATCTATTCCTTCTACTAGCTTTGTCAGATCCTTTGTCAAGTCACAAGTGGATTTGATAATGGGGTCAGCCCCTGCTTCATCATAAGATACACATATAAGTTCTAGGTCCTCCTCCCTAGGCTTCCACTTGTCCAAAATAGGCATTATGATAGCCTTGTCTCTAATGAGCTCATTCCACATATCCAAAACTTTACTCATATTGTTATACACGAATGATGATCCTATAGTGTCAGCAAAACTCAAAATTGTGGTCCTCACTCTCTCTTCATACTTATTTGCAAACAGGATTTGAGCCTGTTTTAGCTTTTCCAACTCCTAACGAGTGATCTCAACTAATTGGGAACCAGAAGGTGTAGGAGAAGGTGGGAATTAAATGATAGGGTTAGTAGATGGAGGCTATGCAGGAGAAGAAGCAATCATCAAGGTTGAGGACTCACCTTGATGGTATTGTCCTGCCAATTGGCTTTTCAATTTAGGAATAATGGTGTCTCGGCCCATTACCTCTCCTTTGGCATCATTGTAAGCCTTTAAAACTATCTCCAACTTAGCTTGGAGAGCTGCCTTTTCTATTTCTTCTTTCTCTGTCAGCTTAACATTAAATTTTACAGTTTCTAAGACTGTGCTAGCAGCATCCACCACTCCAGTATTTTGTACTCTCTTCACTATCATACCTCCAAGGTAACTAGACTCTGGGGTATATTTTCTCTTTCTATTCTCATCTCTTTTCAAAGACCACATGACTAGGGCTGCATCATCCTTATTGAATATTACTCCTTCCATAAGCTTGGTCTCTTTCTTGACTACCTCTAAAACCGAGGTATTTGCTTTATCCCATTCAGGGAGGATGAGGACACCAACCTTTTCTACCATTTCCCTTCCTTGCTCAGGAGTGATGGTCTTAAATTCAGTGACCATTTCTTGTTTTATTTCTTCCTCCACCACAACTGCATCCTTGTGGGGCTGCTCATTCTTCCTTTTTTCACATCTGGCATTGAGCTTATCAATATTCTGCTTCCACACAAATTGCATGAAAGCTCCTGAGGTAACAAAGTTACTATCAGCTAATAATTCTTCACTTGCCTATTTAATGTCAGGATCCAGCTCCTGGCCTTTGAACTCATTGATGGTTAAGTCCATCTTGGCATTTTATGGCTCCTCAGGCATTCCATCCTCTACTTCATCATACGTATAGGTGATCTCCCCTAGACTCCTTAACTGCAACAATTGCTCAGTTGCTACTTGCTTATCTCCTATATGAATGGGGGATTGAGATGGGGAATACTGGGTCTCATTAGTTTGCACTTCCTTTCCCACCCTTTGATTCTTTGGGGAGTCCTGAATGTCAATGACATCCTGTATTTTCCTCTTCCCTTTTGAAGTAGAAGGCTCCCTTGTCGTTGGCACCAACACACTATACTTGGATTTTCTATGTAGCACATAGTCACTAGGAGGGATTGCTTTAGCAGATGTGGACCTAGCTAGAACTAGTCTTGCCTTCATAGGGTTGTTTTTAATCATTTCTTTCCTCTTCTCCTTTAGTGTTTGCATTACATCTTCAAAGCAAAGAATTATAAATTTTGCCTTTTCCTCAAAGGGGTGAAAACTAGATAAGGGGTCATAGTTGCTGTCAAATTGGTGTACAAAATCAAGGGCCTTCTTATAGGCCACCCATTTCTATTTCCTCAGCTCCTGCTCATCCAAATAAAACTCATTTCTGATGAGGTCTTCAGGGAATTGGAATTGGTGATGTCTGCCTTTGCATACTACCCTTTTCCTAAACATACCATTAAAAAAGTCTTCAAGGTCAGAAAACCTTGACACTGCAGTGGACAAATGGTATTGTTGGAAAAATTCCTCAAAGCAATTTCATCAACCCTTAGTAATCACAAATTGGTGTGCTATTGCTACTATTGGGAAAATGGTCCCTTTTCCTCTGTTAGATAGCTTTGCCTCTTGCACACTCCCAATCTGCCTAACGACCTCTGCAATTCCTACTTTCAGTGGGACCCGATATTGTAACAAAAATGGAGTGCCTCTGAAACCGTACACTCTGAAAATTGTAGAAATAGGGTACAAGTATATATCACCCCAATTGTGGACAATCTTGATTTCTTCAGCAAACTCCTTAGGCCTAAGAAACTCCAATAGAGCTTTAGGGACCCTTGGATTCTCTAGGCATAAGAGAATTCTAAGTTTGGATGCAAATCACTTATCCAAATTTAGGTAGCTAGCATCTTCCCTGTCCCATGGCAACACTGTGCTCTATAGTTGAACTGGCATTTTCTCTCCATTATTTTCTTTCACCATATCCATTTCATTTGCAAAGTAGTCACCACCCTTGAATATAAAAAGATGCATGAGAAGGGAGTACCATCCAAAAAGCCTATCCACCTTACCATTCTTTATCTGTATCAAGCCTTCATGGATTGCATCAGTAATATAGGGGGCATAATCAAATGTTACTGCGAGAGAAGGATTTAAAATTTGAGCTATCATTAACATGTAATGAGTTGGCATGTTCACTTTAGCATCCTCTCCAAAAATCTGGTAGAGTGACCAGTATAATCCTTTAGCTCTAAGAGTGAACCAATTTAGGGAAAAAGGCTCCATTGTATTAGGTCCTACAACAGTCAATCCTCCCATTTTGACAAAAAAATATTTAAGATGCCCATTCCTAAGATGATTCCTATGTGCATTGTAGACTTAAGCTAACGATTCAAAACTAATGGGCTCCAAATAATTGGATAGCTTGCTGAGCCCAAATGCGCTTCTGAACTCATCATCATTGACTTCAATGAGGGTTTTTCCATTTACATCCCTAACACTTGTGGTGAGAGGGTCATAGTTGTGTGCAATCTGAGTTAGGAGATCCACATCCATGAAGACTCCAAGGACCACCAATTTACCTACATCCAACTCCCAAATACTATTCATTGGGGAAGGGGAGTGTCTCATACCAAATCTGACCTTGAATAAACCCAAACCAGACAACCCTATTTGTGGATCTCTCAGCCAATTGCCCTTGTCATACAATCCTTCTCCTATTCTCAAGCGAGGAGCCTTGGGCACTAATTCTTTAACTTTAGCTGCTACATTTGTGGACATAGACAATTGTTCCAGGAATCATCACAAATTTCTCTCTCCTGGTAATTAACCTTCCCTGTGAAATCCCTTCTAGGTGCCATCTTAATGATATGCAAATAACTCAATTACTAATCAAAGCAATTTCTTTAATAGATCACATATCACAGTTGAATCAATCTTTCAAGTAACTGGTAAGCAAAATACAAGAAAATCTGTTTTTGGCCTGAAGAACTCTACTCTGCACTAGCTTTTCTGCAACAACTCTTTGAAATGATACCTACATTCAATTGATGTGAGCGTATATATGGAAATCGGGCTCTTAATTGCAACATTGACACCACATGCTTCGACCATCACCTCAGAATTGAATTCACGAATGAATTCAAAAATTTCGCTCCAATGGATAATAGAATGTCTATGTTTCAATCACTTTCTTGTTTCACCATTTCGTGAAGCCTAAAATCCATGCTTCTTCATCAAGTGAAATCACGCCAACCATTAGATCCAATGAAACTTGCACGACCTTTACTTTATTGACTATTCTTCATTCGGTGACGGGCTCAGATTTCTTTCACCATTTCATTAAAGCTAAACATCGTGCACATCACCCAGTGAAACCACGTGGGCTATCTAATCAAAAGGAACTTGATCAGTCTTTATCCTATTCTGTGACTGGTGGTTTACCTCAATAACCTTGCACCAAGCCTTCAAGGCTAACGGTTTTCTTTGTTTCACGAACGGTAATTACCCTGCATCTTTAGTCTGCGAAATGGCACCCATCGTCAAATCCTCTTTGAGATACCCGCCTTTTAACAAACTTAACTTGTAGAAGTGGGCCCTTTGACTGAGCACCATCCAACCTAGCAACCGTTCGGCAAAGGAAATCAACGTGTCAATCACTTACTTGTCAAAAAACTTCTACAGGATCTACTTCAGGACTGCCATGTGCATCTGACAATTTGTCTTTTCATCAACGGTCTGATCCATCTGTTCTGCCATGACACTGACCAAGTGGCTACCATTTCACTTCACTATTTCATGAAGGTTAAATCTCAGGCACGTTAGGGCTGTGAAATAGTGTGAGCCATCCGATCAAAAGGAACCTTATCGATCTATATCCTTAGTCTTTGCTGCCTCGCGAATCCAATTTTCTTTCCACCATTTTGTGAAGTCTAAAACCCGTGCACTTTTATCTTGTGAAATAGCGTGAACCGTCCAATCAAAAGGAACTTGATCGGTCTTTACCTTAGTGAAAACCTAGATGCCGGACCCACTCCCACCTTTCGCCACTTTGCGAATGGTAACCCACGGGCATCTTTAAATCATGAATTCACACGCACCTTTGGGTTAAAAGGAACCTACGCGATTGTTAGGAAGCCCGATTAAACATTAAGAACATTAGGAAAGACTTAGAAAAATAAAGCACTGCCAGACCCGCCTAGGAAGAAATAAAAAGGGGGGCACACTTCTCACGACAGACAAACTTGTCTTTAAGTGAATAAAGTAACATGAAATTAGAATGAAAGGGTTTTTCTTAGACACAGGAAGGGTTGAAACTTTAAACCTTAAACCCTCTTTGGACCTAAAACAAACAAAGGAAACAAGGCCCAACCAGATTCAAAATTTTAGACTTTTAACCAATTATGGGACAAGAATACCCATTTTTAAACAGTGATAACATGGCTAAAAGTTGAGTAGTTGCTGGAAGAAAGTGGAAATTGGGGAATGGAAGAATTATTAGATTTTGGGAAGATAGATGGCTCATGGGTAAACCACTGGAGGATATTCCTATCCTTGAGGAATGGAAAGACTGGTTAAAAAATAGGTATGGTGGCACCATTAGAGACTACTGGAGAAACGGGAAGTGGATTGAGTTTACCTAGCAATGTCCGAGATTAAAATTTCTTGAGATTTTGCTTTCTTCTAAAATTTTTAGGGACAATGTGGAGGAAAATTTGATTTGGAGGGAGACTTCGGATGGGAAATACTCTATGTCTTCACCGGTATCTATTCACGACAAAGTTCCGGAAGAGATCCCTTTGTGGGCTAAAGTGTGGATAAATAAGTTGATACCCAAAATTAATATTTTCTTTTGGATTTTTATCCAAAATAAGGTGCTGACTCTTGATAACCTTCAAAAGCATGAATTTGTTTTTCCTAATAGGTGTTCTCTTTGCAGTAGGGAAGAGGAGTCCTCTTATCACATCCTCTACTAGTGCACTTTCAGTCTGGAAATCTGGAATATTATTTTTAGTAGGTGGAAGCTGAGCTGGGCTTTCCCGAACTCTCTGAAGGAGTTTTGGCAAAAATGGTATTGTCCTAGTTCCAATTCTAAGAATGTTGAGCTTTGGAAAATTACTCTCCCTAATGTCATATGGAATATCTGGAAGGAGTGTAACAACAAGATTTTTTAGGGATAAAAGTGCTAACCCTGAAGTAGTGGTGGATAAAATCTATAGAGGGATTTTTGAATGTTTAAATGGAACTGATCATGGTTTAGCTACTAAAGAGGACTTTAATGATAGATGGAACCTCTCTAATAATAGATCTAGTATGGATAAGGGTAGGGATGGTCTTATTTGGTGCTTTCCTTCTCAGGGATGGATTAAGGCCAAATTTGATGGGGTGTCTAAGGGGAATCCGATTAAAGATGGTTATGGGGGTATTTTCTGGAATTTTGCTGGAAGTTGCCTTTGTGGCAGTTGCTGGCCCTTTGGGTAATCAAACTAGTCATTATGTTGAAGCCTCTACGGCTTTGAATACTTTGATTATTGCAAAAAATCTAAAGCATGATAATGGTTGGAGAGAGACCCACTTAACAATATTAAGTGCCTTAAGGGAGAAATTGAGCCGTCGTGGTCTATAGAAAATATTATTTTTAAAGCTAGAGAAATTATAGCTAGCTTTAAATGTATTATCATTGAACATGCCTTTAGAGAAAAAAATATGGTTGCGGATGGTCTAGCAAACCTAGGCGCAATTTCTAAAGCTCAAAGTATATGGTATGGGGAAGTTAATATTGATTTTAATATTAAAGAACTTATCAGAAAGGACAGATTCATGGGGATTGATGGATCACACGATTAATCATGAAAGTTTTAATGAGTAATCTTCACATTTATAGAAAGGTAATGATGACACAATAGAATGGCAGAATCCTAATCAAAGCTATTAATCTTCCACACACTTTGTGGGTTAGCATTTTCAAAAATTTGAGTGTCATTTGGAAGGAAGCTCCGAAGTTGCAGAAGAAGAGACTTTGTATAATGAATTTGAAAATGGGGGGGATCTAAGGAGAGATTCCAACCAGATAACATTTCCAGATGGAAGGAAATGCCAAAGGTTTGGACTAAGCTAGAGAAAGGATTCATGACTAATTTCATGGAGACATTGGCCGATTATGATAAAGGTAGAATTAACCTAGCGGTCACCAAAGTTACTGAAAACTGGATTAACGACTCCTTCAAAATTCATGGTGTAAGGTTTAAGCTAGATGCATACCTCATTGTGATGGTTACAAGTATGCCCCACTCTGTTAGCTAGATGAGAGAGGGGGGTGAATCTTATTAACACAATTTACAATATATTCATCAGATTCAACCTCGTTATCCTTACTTGATATGCAACTATGACTGTAAAACATTCAAACTCATAAATTGATAAACTTAAAACATCATAACACATTTAGCAATAGATTTAACGTGGAAACCCAAATAGGGAAAAACCATTGTGGGGTTTCGGACCCACTAAGAAATATACCCTTCTAGAGTATGCTCGGTTAAAAACAAATCCTGTTAAAGATTACATACACATTGCTAGATGTGACCCAGTTAAGGGATTTCCCTCAAGTCTGTTAGAATCTTCACTTTGTTAGAAGTGACCTTGTCAAAGGATTTCAAACACTCATTCAGAATGTTACCTTGCTAGAGGATTTACAAATAAGATTGTTAGGTCCACTCGGTTAAGAGATTTCCTGTCACTTACAGAATAAATAACAATAATAAATATATATCTGCAACTTCACATCTGAAATGCTAAAGCAGATTCTATGTGCTCAATGTACTCAAGATAATCTTCTAATAAGACTTATCTTTCTCCTTGCTGGGCTTCTCAATCTACTCTACAATCACATCTTCAATCTTTTGTACTCGGTAATCACCTTTGTAGCATCACTGTGCTTCCAGTTTGCCCGCCTACAATGTTCTTCAACTATTCTTTATTTATAAGCAATTCCTAATCACTTAATCTCCTTGATCACATTTCCCATGATCAATCTTAGCCATCAGATCATCATACTTGACTAGGTTCATTGAATCCTTCGATCTGAAAAACGTGTTAACATACCTTGGAGCTTCTATTCCTTCCTTGGTACTTGTGCTAGGTTATGACCGTTCAATCTACACTGTAGATCTGACTCTTGTATTTCCATTTTTTGTACATCTTCAACAAATTTCTTGCATGACATACCAATCATTTATACATCTTTAGCTCATTGGCATCCTTCATTTAATAATGCCCTTAATTCATCCAATGTGTTCTATTACTGCTTGGTTGTTACTCGGTTAATACTAAACTTTTACTCGGTAGACATTCTGCCTTCATTAATTGATATCAATAACCTTACTGTTTACCGACTAGCTCCTTTCTCGGTAACATAGAATAGTATCAATCCTTTACTCATTCTATTGCATGAAATCTTTTCTCCTTCTTGTTCAGTCTTTGAATACACATATATAGGATATCAAAACAATCAAAACAACATAAACTCGTCACTGTCTAACTCGGTAATTGTTTCCCATTGAATAACTCATTACTCCCCTTCATTCTCATTTTTTCTATGTCACTTATCGACATCTTTATACTTATCAACATACTCATTAAGATATGGCAACATCATACTAAATTAGAAAATCAATTGCTTGACATCAATGACAAAATAATAATATTAAGGCAGTAATCTTCCTTTATCAATTATAACATTTATTTCTAGTGTAGGAGCACCCTTTCAAGCTCTCCCTCCTTGTTTTTTTGTTGGTGTTATGCTTCTTATGAAGCCATTGTACATAAAATAATGAGCCATGTGCTCATAGGTCCTAGTTAGGGTCCTAGAGGAGATCTTAGGGGTCATAAGTCAAGATTGTGATTTTCTTGAAAATGGAGGGTATGTGTGTCCTGGAGGTGTTTATGGGTCCTTTATAACATGGTGGTGTCCTTAGGTTGGCCCAATGTGGGTCTAGGAGTCATAAAAAGAACATTGGGAAAGTTGCTCAAAAGTTGCATGACAACTTTTAAAAGTTGTCAAGCAACTTTTCCACCATGATGTCAAATTCTTTAGGCTAGTGTGGAAAACCCTAGTATGGGCACACAGACCGAGGTATAGGTAGTATAAGTACTTCTAAACCCTAAATGAATGGGTTGGATGTTAGACACTATACGACCTAAGCAAAAAGACCAGTCCGAGACTGTAAAACTGTTACTAGTCAGTTTGAATGAAGCAACCAAGCAAGTTAATGGATTGAGAAACATCCAAAATTGTGTGGAATGTTTTTCATGGTGTAAAAACTTTCATTTCAAGCAATTATTTTAGGTTTTTATTTGCAGATTGAGTGTGTTTGTAAATAGTCTATAAATTGTCTTCTTACTGTCCAGTTTTGGACAGGATTGTGTAAATGGCTGCATAACTCCATTCCCCGTTATGGAACCACCATGAAACCATGGGGAATGAGAGTGAAAACCTTGTACCATACTAAAAAACAAGCAGGGCCCTTAAAAATGCAGGAAAGCCAAGCAAAGACCCACTCCTAGGCGAGACTGGACAGTGCTCGGTTAGGAGAGGTCTTGGAGAGCAAAGTTGAATGGTGAAGAGTACACCCTTTGGAGGAGGTGCCGAGGAGTGAGTGAAGCATCATTGGTTTGAAGGAGGAGCCTCCACCAATCCAAACAAGGTGGCTAAAACTCAAAACATTCACTATGACCCAGCCAGACCCTAGAACCCCTCACAAAACCCTTGAAAACCCCAAAATTCACCCTAGGCACTGTACGGTCACTTGGAGGCCCAAAACCTAGAAAATACTTGAGCCCTTGCTAATTGAATGGTAGTCTATTTTGGGAGTTTGGGTTGTGTATGCATCGTTTGTGAGAGAAAGCCCTAAAGGACCAGGTAGGAGGCCTAATTGGTCCTAATCCTTGTAGCCCTATTTTGTAAGCAAAAACACAAAACAGTGAAATCGGTAGAAAGGATGAAGGTAGCAACTTCTTGGGGGGACATGGAGGGATGTAAAACATGATTTAAGACCTGATTTAACCTTGCTAAGACCTTGGAAGTTGTGGAACAAGCCTAGCCCTTATTAGCCATAGTAAGGGGTTTGAAGTCTCATGAGAAGGTGAGACCTTAGGAGCACCATAGCAACTCATTGGTGGGTGGATTGGGCAAGGTCAGGGGATTCCTCAAGCAAAGGAAGTCCTAGAGACCCTAAGGTGTGAGGAGAACACCAGGAGATCCAAGGAAAGGATCTAGGAGCATAGACTAGGTTAGTCTATCCCAAGCACCATCCCATCAGATTGGTATCAGAGCAAGTAAAAGATTTGTTGGACTGTGTATGTCTCTATATACTGGTGAATCTATAGGGGAGAGTAGAATGGTTACTAATGTAGAGCTGGCTAGAGAAGTGGAAGAACAAAAGGAGAAAAATAGACTCCTTGAAGCAGCTATGAGTGAGATAAGGGATAAACTACAGGAAGTGGTGGATTAGAGGACATATGAACCTTGGGACGAAGACACCAGGGGTAAAGGCAAGAGAACTATAGACATAGATGATATAACCCCTGAACTAGATGCCTTGTTCAATGAAGAACCTTTTGTGAAGGCTATTAAGATTTGAACACTAAAGCTTTTGAAGGATTGCCACATTTCAGTGGAAGAATGGACATAGACACTGTTATGGAATGGATTGAGGGCATGGAAAACCACTTTGAGTGTGAAGGAGTGATAGAGGCTCAGAAGGTTAAAGTTGCCAAATCAAGATTAAGGGGAGCAGCTTTGACATGGTGGAAGTACCTGCAAGAAGAAAGAGTTAGTATGGGGAAGCTACCAATTGCAAATTGGAAAGCTATGGTGAGTAAGATTAAGGAGAACTACTTACCAGAGGATTATGAAGTCCAACTTCATAAGAAGAGACAAGGATTGAAGTAGAAGGCCCTTGATGTAACTTCCTATATCAAAGAGTTTTAGAAGCTATGTGTTAGGTGCAAAGTCCAAGAAGATGAATCCATTAAGGTGGCTAGGTATCTAAGCGGCCTAAAGTGGAACATTCAAGAGGAGATAATCCTATGGACTCCTACTACTATTCAAAAGTGTCATCAGCTTGCTGTCAAGGTAGAAGAGAGGAACAAAAGGAAAGGAGACTCCAATAATAGGGGTAGAGGTAGAGGTAGAGACCAAGTGAATCACCGAGGTGGTTACCAAAGCAAGACAAATGAGCAGAGGAACCAAGGAGAAGCCAAGTTGACTGAGCATGGTAGTGAAACCAATCTTAGAGGAGGACATTCTAGAGGACGAGGTGCACAATGTGGTCCAATTAGGGGTAGAGGTATCAGCAAAGGTAACTCCTATTTTGCAACTATGAAGTGTTACAATTGTGGTCAATTGGGACACCCGACATATAGATGCCTTGACAAGCCTGCATCATCAAACAGTGGAAAGAGGGTTGCTTATGCACAAGAAGACTCTTCAAGCAAAAAGACACCGGATGTGGACCAGATTGAATCAGAAGTTGGTGAGAATCTAATGTTCAATAGGATTTTGATTAGACAGTTGGTTAAGGAGGAACCCAAACATAGGAGAGCATTGTTTAGGGTGAGATGCAAAGTTCTTGGTAAAGTGTGCAAGGTGATAGTTGATACAGGCTCAAATGACAACATCATCTTAGAAGAGGTAGTTAGGAAGTTGAAACTCACAAGAATACCCCACACCAATCCTTACAAGGTGACTTGGTTGAACAAAGGACAGAGTGTGCTAGTCAATGAACAGACTTGGGTAGAGTTTTCTATTGGAGGATATAAGGATAAGATCCTTTATGATGTGTTACCTATGGATGCATGTCACTTCTTGCTAGGAAGATCCTAGCAATTTGATAGGAAGGTGGTCTATGATGGAGAGGAGAAATCCATATCATTCAAGAAGGACAATAAGACTTTCAAGATTCAGTCTTTGATAGAGGATGAAGAGGGCACTTCAAAAACACCTAGTGTTTTAATGGCTACTAGTAAAGAGTTCTTAAATCTGCTACATGAGGAGGAGATAGTGAAGTGTGCCATCTTTGTGAAGCCAAAGGAGAAAGCAGACAAGTTGCAGGCAAAAATACCCAAGGAGGTGAAGCACATGTTACAAGAGTATAAGGACATAGTGAGTGATGGAGTACCTGCAACACTCCCACCAAGAAGGCCTATAAGTCATCAGATAGACTTTGTTCCCGGTGCATCCTTACCTAACAAGGTTGCATATAAGCTCACACCTAATCAGAATAAGGAGGTAGCAAGGCAAGTGTAGGAGTTATTGGAACAAGGACTGATTAAGAAGAGCATCAGCCCATGTGCAGTCCCGGTAGTGCTAGCATCAAAAAAAGGAGGTAAGTGGAGACTTTGCACTGACTCAACAGCAATCAATAGGATCACCATAAGGTATAGGTTTCCTATTCCTATAATAGAGGATCTAATGGACTATTTAGGAGGGGCTATGTATTTTACCAAGCTAGACCTTAAAAGTGGTTATCACCAGATAAGAATTAAGGAGGGTGATGAGTGGAAAAGTGCTTTTAAAAACATAGAAGGCTTGTATGATTGGCTTGTGATGCCATTTGGGCTTACTAATGCTCCAAGCACCTTCATGAGGTTGATGAATGAAGTGTTGAAGGATTTCATAGGCAGATTTGTGGTAGTGTACTTAGATGACATTCTCATCTATAGCAAAACCAAGGAAGAGCACCTTGAGAATTTGAGGTTAGTTTTAGAGAGGTTGCATGAGGAGAAGTTATCCATCAACCTTGAGAAGTGTGACTTCTTGAAGCAAGAGCTAGTTTACCAAGGATTTGTGGTGTCTAAAGGGACCTTGAAGATGGATCCAAGCAAAGTGGAGGCAATCTTAAATTGGCTTGCACCTAAAACAAGGACTGAGGTAAGGAGTTTCCATGGATTAGCTCAATTCTATAGGAAATTTGTGAGGAATTTCAGTGGTATATGTGCACTAGTCCTTGATACCATTAAAGGAGGTCTTAAAACTAAATTTGAATGGACTGAGCAGGCAAACAAAGCATTTCAAATGTCGAAGCAAGAAGTAGCCACAAAACCTATCCTTCTCCTACCTACGTTTGATAAGCTATTCACTTTGGAGTGTGATGCAAGTGGGATTGCAGTAGGTGGTGTGTTGAGTCAAGAGGGAAGACCTGTGGTATTTTTCAGTGAGAAGCTTAATGAAGCAAAGAAGAAGTACTCAGCCTATGACCTAGAGTTGTATGCATTAGTGCAGTCTCTAAAGAAATGGAGGCATTACCTACTCCCAAAAGAATTTGTAGTGTTCATAGACAATCAGGCATTGAGTTACATCAACACACAAGAGAAGCTAAGCAATAAACATCTGAAATGGATGGAATATCTCCAATCCTTCACCTTCACCATCAAGCATAAGAAGGGGCAACTTAATAAGGTGGCAGATGCATTAAGTAGGAAGTTGTTAACAGTTCAAGAGTTACAGTTATAGAGCATAGGAATATAAGGTTTCAAGGACCTCTATAAAGGAGATGAAGACTTCTCAACAGCTTACAAGGTTTGCAAAGAGTTTGAGAACCATTTCCATGGTGAGTATGCAGACTACACTCTCCAAGATGGTCTCTTTTTCAAAGGTAACTAGTTGTGTGTACCTAGAGGATCCATGAGGGAGAACCTCATCCAAGAGAAACATAATGGTAGTTTAAGTGGACACTTTGGAGTCAACAAAACCTTGGATTTGGTACAGAGGTACTACTATTGTCCAAAGTTGCCAAGGGATGTGAAAATATATGTAGAACAGTGTGGTGTATGCCAAAGAGCCAAAGGTGGATCAAGCAATGTCAGTTTATATCAACCATTACCAGTCCCTAACAGACCTTGGGAATGTATAAGCATGGACTTTGTAGTAGGACTTCCCAAGACAAAAATAGGTATGGACAACATCTATGTGGTAGTAGATAGATTTTCCAAGATGAGTCATTTTATCCCATGTAAGACTACACATGATGCAAGCTATGTTGTAAATCTCTTCTTCAAAGAGATTTTTATGATTCATGGACTCCCTTTAAGCATTGTTTCAGATAGGGACAACAAGTTCATGGGTCATTTTTGGCAAACATTATGGAGGAGACTAGGAACTAACTTGTCATTTAGCTCAGCTTACCATCCACAAACAGATGGTCAAACTGAAGTCATCAACAAGTTGTTAGGTAACTTGTTGAGGTGTTTAACTAAGGAGTATGGTTAGACATCGGACCTAATCATTTCTCAAGAAGAGTATGCATATAATGACAGTGTGAATAGAACCATTGGTAGAAGTCCTTTTGAGGTTGTCTATGGCAGACATGCAAGAGGAGTATGTGAGTTGAGAGACCTTGGTAGTTTGGAAATGAAGAGTGGGAAAGCAGAAGACTTCACTCAAACCATAAAGGAAGTCAAGAGTAGGTTAAGAAGGCCATCCTTGAATCCACTCAAAAACTGAAAGCCAAAATAGATGAGAAAAGTAGAGAAGTTCAGTTCAAGGTGGGTGACTATGTGATGGTCCATTTGAGCAAAGCTAGGATGCAAGGAGGTAAGCCTACCAAATTGTAGATGAGAAGGGTAGGACCTTGTAGAATCCTATTGCAATATTGTAAGAATGCCTACAAAGTTGACCTGCCTCCAGATTTAGCTATATCACCAGTCTTTAATGTAGCTGACCTGATCATGTACAAGGGTGAGATAGCAGGGCAGACTAAGAACCAAGCCAAGGTACTGCAGGACCTTGATGTTAATGTCTTACCATAATTGAAGAAGCCTAAAGTAGAGGTGATCTTGGAATCAAGAGTGAAGAAGTCCACTAGACACCAAGTCTACATGGAACACTTAGTGAAATGGGTAGATCAACCAGTATCTAAAGCTACATGGGTGGATGAGAGTAGGTTCAAGACACTTGGAATAGACCTGGCTCTCATCTCTTCTTCTTTTTCTTAATTGTGTATAGAGGGGGAGTATGGTGCAGGAGCACCCTTTCAAGCTCTCCCTCCTTCTTTTTTTGTTGGTGTTATGCTTCTTATGAAGCCATTATACATAAAATAATGAGCCATGTGCTCATAGGTCCTAGTTAGGGTCCTAGAGGAGATATTAGGGGTCATAAGTCAAGATTGTGATTTTCTTGAAAATGGAGGGTATGTGTGTCCTGGAGGTGTTTATGGGTCCTTTATAACATGGGGGTGTCCTTAGGTTGGCCCAATGTGGGTCTAGGAGTCATAAAAATTAACATTGGGAAAGTTGCTCAAAAGTTGCATGACAACTTTTAAAAGTTGTCAAGCAACTTTTCCACCATGATGTCAAATTCTTTAGGTTAGCGTGAAAAAACCTAGTATGGGCACACAGACTGAGGTATAGGTAGTAAAACTGTAAAACTGAGACCAGTCAGTTTGAATGAAGCAACCAAGCAAGGTAATGGATTGAGAAACGTTCAAAACTATGTGGACTGTTTTTCATGGTGTAAAAAATTTCATTTCAAGCAATTAGTTTAGGTTTTTATTTGCAGATTGAGTGTGTTTGTAAATAGTCTATAAATTATCTTCTTACTATCCAGTTTTGGACAAGATTGTGTAAATGGCTACATAACTCCATTCCCCTTTGTGGAACCACCATGAAACCATGGGGAATGAGAGTGAAAACCTTGTACCATACTGAAAAACAAGAAGGGCCCTTAAAAATGCAGGAAGGCCAAGCAAAGACCCACTCCTAGGCGAGACTGGACAGTGCTCGGTTAGGAGAGGTCAAATTGCAGAGGTCTTGGAGAGCAAGGTTGAATAGTGAAGAGTGCATCCTTTGGAGGAGGTACAGAGGAGTGAGTGAAGCATCATTGGTGTGAAGGAGGAGCCTCCACCAATCCAAACAAGGTGGCTAAAACTCAAAACACTCACTGTGACCCAGGCAGACCCTAGAAACCCTCACAGAACCCTTGAAAACCCCAAAATTTGCCCTAGGCACTGTACGACCACTTGGAAGCCCAAAACCTAGAAAATCCTTGAGCCCTTACCAATTGAATGGTAGTCTATTTTGGGAGTTTGGGTTGTGTATGCATTGTTTGTGAGAGAAAGCCCTAAAGAACTAGGTAGGAGGCCTAATTGGTCCTAATCCTTGTAGCCCTGTTTTGTAAGCAAAAACACAAAACAGGGAAATCGGTAGAAAGGATGAAGGTAGCAACTTCTTGGGGGAACATGGAGGGATGTAAAACATGATTTAAGACTCGATTTAACCTTTCTAAGACCTTGGAAGGTGTGGAACAAGTCTAGCCCTTATTAGCCATAGTAAGGGGTTTGAAGTCTCATGAGAAGGTGAGACCTTAGGAGCAACATAGCAACTCATTGGTGGGTGGATTGGGCAAGGTCAAGGGATTCCTCAAGAAAAGGAAGTCTTAGAGACCCTAAGGTGTGAGGATAACACCAGGAGATCCAAGGAAAGTATCCAGGAGCATAGACTAGGCTAGTCTATCCCAAGCACCATCCCATCAATTTCCAACAATCTTCTCAATCTTATTATAAATCCAACAATCTCCCCCTTTGGCATTGATGGAAATACCAAATTTAATGGCAATGCCAACTTGATTCATTTCAATTGATTCAGATTCAAATTGTTGTAAAACTAATTCTTGTTAACCTTGAGCTGTAAAACATCTCCTGCAAACTTTCTCCCTGTCATTAGTCTTCTCCTATCTTCTCCTATTAGTCTTCTCCCCCTTTGAGAACAATGCCAAAAAGTAAGACTAATTAATGATTTCTTCCCCTGTGATGTAATTTCCTTGCAGTTAAAACATATACAAATGTATCATCTAAGTCTCGGTTAGAGCAACATGTCTTCAATCACTATTCCTGCACAACTTTAGGCGACCTCCTAAAGTGTGTAAATCAACATCAACTCATAAATAGTATTCTATTGAGTCATAGAATTGATGCTTTCATCAAACTCTTTCAGTGAGTAGAAGATAGGGGTAGGACCCCTAACTTACTTCTGAGATACTCAAAAGTGTCCCTTGGCAGTGGCTTAGTGAAGATGTCTGCTATTTGTTCCTTTGAACTAATATATTCCAGCACAACTTTCCTCTCTTGAACTTCTTCTCTGAGATAATGATACTTTATAGAGATATGCTTTGTCTTATAGTGCATTATTGGATTCTTTGAAATATTAATAGCACTAGTATTATCACAGAATATAGTTACTGGCTTGGTAACTTTCTCATTCATACCTTCCAACCATTGTTTGATCCATGCTATATTGGTACAATTCAGAACTTCAACGACATATTCAGCTTCAACTGTTGACTGTGAAATGCATCCTTGTTTCTTGCTAAGCCAACTCACTAGTATTTCTACCAAAAAGAAAGCTCCACCGCTTGTGCTTTTCCTATCATCAATGTTTCCTGCCCAATCAGCATCAGTATAGACTTTTTGTTAGGATTGCCACAGATACTAAGAGGGGGGGGTGAATTAGTATGTAATCGGTTCAATGATTTTATTAACTTAAAATATGTAAAGCATATTAATACTATGTATCGATAGACAAGAAATAATGCAATAAATAGAAATAACAACAACCACATGAAAAAAACATCATAACACAGTAGTTTAATGAGGAAACCTAGTGTGGGAAACATATCGGTGGGATTTGTGACCCACAATATTCACTTACTGGCCAATAAGAGAATATTACTGCTACAAGGCCAATTGTCTAGAGCTCACTGCTCAATTACAAAATGGGAAGTCTACTGACTTACAAAATTGATTATATAAATCCAATGTCTTGTACTGCTTCAAAATAGCAACTACTATGCCAGATCCAGTATCGGTTTATAGCTCTGCTTTATACATAAACCTTTCACCTATAATTCGCATAATAGGTCTGCCTTATTTTGTCTAATCACATTCTGCCATCATTACCAAAATGTTATACAATGATCTCTTATATATATGAGTCAATTTACAACTTGCCAAGTCAGCTTACAATGATTTTACAATAATTAACAAAATATATTATAAACGAAATTCATGTTGGCTTCTGTGCCGGTATGCTTCCTTTCACTGCCGGTTCCGGTGGTCTATGTGCCATTGTAGAGTCTGATCTTGCTAGTGTCGGTAAATTGCCTTGTCGGTGTCATAGGATTGTAAGGTTGCCATCAATGACAAAACCTTCAATCACCTACAATATCTCATTGGAGTGTGCATTTTCCAACAATCTCCCCCTTTGGCATTGATGGCAACACTCATGAGAAAAATCCAAAAATTGTCATCCAAAAGGAATCTGCCAGAATTGTCTTACAAAAAATTGAGTACCAAAAGAATATGTGCTCCCCCTGAGCTGATGAGTCATTTACTGATTATTTTTCTCATTCAACTACTCCCCCTTTGGCATCAATGACAAAGGTTGTCAAAGTGTTAATTGAGTGTGGTTTCCTATTTCACCCTTGTAACCGGTTGGTTACAATCTGAAAAAGATCTGCCAAAACTAGATTCAGGCTTTCAATGAACTTTTTGGTGTCTTTTATTGCGGTCTCTGTCCTCTTAACTATATCGGTGAGGTGTTGCATTTTCTCTGCCGGTGTTTTCTGTCCTTGAATCAAAGCGTCAGATATTTGTTTTCTTAAGGAGGTGAGGTAGTCCAATTTTGGACTTAGTCTCCATTTTAGATCTTTAGCCTTTTCTTTTATTCTTTCCATCTCTCTTTCCAACTTTAGTAGTTCTTCCTTAAAACCTGTTATTTTCTGCTGAAAGACTGATAATGAATCAAATGAATTAATGAAATTGTCAGCTAGTTGATTTATTTCTTCCTGTATCTTGCTGATCTTCTGGTCTATATCAACTATCAAAAAGTTAGTTTTACATGTATCCCTGTACAAAGATTTAAATTCCTTCAATGTACTACACAGTTCCGGTAAGAGTGTGTCAAATTGCCTTGTACACTTCTTTATTTCTTCCTCAAAGAATTTGTGTTTTTCCTTCTCTAATCTCTCCTCGAATGCTTCCTCTTTTATTTGTTCAACTGTCACAATGTTGTCAGTAATATACTTAGACAAAGTGTCAAGTTGACTCAAAGAATCTTTATTATCTACATTACACTTAGGTGCTATCATTTTCAAAATTGGAATGGTATCATCTATTGCCTTGTATGCTTGTGAGCTACAATCTGTTATCTTCTTGATGGAATCCAAAAGAACTTTTGTTACATTAGTTGATTTGAATTCTACATTTGAAGAGCCAACACTTTGTATCCCATTGGTGGGAGCGATAGCCTTGCTTATGGTGACCTCCGATAGGTCAGTTTGTGTTTCCATTTCTTTAAGCAAAGGTTTGGATTGCTCGGCTGTTGCCGGTGGCATTGTCTCTGTATGAACCTGTTGTTGTGATGGAGCATGTTGCTCTATCTGTTGCTCAGTGTTATCATCTATCGGTTTACCTTCTGTACCATCTATTACCGGTGGCTCACTAGCCATATCTATTTTCCTAGTTGTATCCTTATCTACCACAATATTGACTTTCTGAGTGTCAATGTCAACTATATATAACACCTCAGAATTGGGATTTGTGTCCTCTTGTGGTATGTCCATACTCTCACTAGCCAATTGATTGTCAGTGGTAACTACTGGTGGAGTATCCAGAGGCAGTGGGGATAGATTATCTATAATTTTTATGCTAGGTGGTCCACCAACCTTTCCTTTTCCCTTACCCTTATCCTTCTAATATACTTTAATGGGTTTAGGGTTTTAATATTCTTCCTTCTTTTCCTTCTCTACAAGGAATATGTCCCATGCATTAGCAGTTTCCTTTGCTACCTCATTCACTCTACCAACCATAAGTGTTATATGCCAGTGTGCAGTTGAGAATACTGACCGGTTAGCCTCAGTGATCAGATCATCTATCTCTTTTGGTGAGTTGACAGGATAAACAACAAGTAGTTTTTCAACTTTTATTTTCTTATCAAGCTCTACAATAGCTTGCCTTCTAGCTTCAAGTCTTTTAAATGGTTTTGTTGGTAATTCATCCACAACTTGCATTAAAAATTTCTTGCACTACTTGCACCCTTTGAGACAACCATCATTTGTTCCAAGTTGTTAAGACTAAGACATTATTTAGATTAGGCTTTGTGGCATAACTACCAACAACTACAGACTTAGTTTTGTAGTTGATTCAAGACATAATGGGGACCATCACATTTCAAGAATGGTCTAATGATCTAAGCATAACCTAGGCCACCTATTTGCTAACTATACTAGCATTGGCTTAATGTCATAGGCCTTATCTATGTACTTGCATGCTAAAGATACTAAGTGGTACCAAGTGTAGAATTACACTGTTTTCAACTTTCTCCTTGTCATCAGCTGATAATGAATCATATAATTTATTGATGTTTTTCATCTTTCCATCCTCTATTATTTCATCTAGGAGTTTGTCAATTGGAGCAATGTTTTGTTGAGTCTTCTTTTTGGGTGTTAACTTCTTCTTTGGAGTTACTTTCCTAGTTGGGGGCCTTACTGTCTGTTATTTTTGTCTGGTTCTTTTAGGAGAAGGTGTAGATACCGATGAAGGTTCCCTTTTTCTCACAACTCTTTTAAATGCAGCCGGGATATCACTTTCTGAAGAATTTGCAACCGATGAAAGGTGAGTTTCTAGTTGTAGTGATTCTAACTCATCTTTAGTAATACCAATTTGTTTAAGTACATCTTCTTTGCTAGCTTTAGCTTGTCTAGATCCTATTCTAACTATTGCTTCCACCTTGTTTACCCTTTTCTTTGATTGGATTCGATTTTCAATAGTCTCAGCACTGCCAAATACCTCTTCTTTAGGTTCCTTGGGTGCTTCTAGGAGGGCTTTTATATGTTTCAATTATGTGGTCATCGGTTTCATAACTCATTTCAGTAACCCAAATGGTTCTTGGGATAACTGCCTCCATCCAAATCTCATCCTTCTTAATAACAAAGCATATTTCATCCTTATACTTATTTACAATTTCTTGTGATAATCTGACTCTCGTATTCATCCAGGCCTTTAATGCCTGAAAGTACTCATTTATATTCTTTTCTCTATTTTTTCCCACGTTATTTAGTAAATCTAACAATTGTTTGCCTACCGGTATATCAAAACCAATATTTTTATTACCGATACCAGGCACTTTTTTTGTTACGTGTAGCATTAAATAGACAAGTAGGTTTCGAAATCTAAATGTCCCCTTTTTGTCTTTCTTTATCTTTCCAAGATTTTCAATAAGTTCATCTTTCAACCATTCACACACATCTATTTTTGCATTATTTTTAATCATATCATAGGCACTCTTTATGCATAGGCTAGAGACTGAATTTAACTTGTTTGCATTTATGGTTTTGTAGCCTAAAATCATGCTAATGAATCTGACATTGATGTCGGTTACATCATTTACTCTTAAAGATCTCTTATCAGATGTTGCACTTGTTAGGTTAGTCACTAGGACAGTTGAGACC
The DNA here is from genome assembly GCF_030272615.1 of Cryptomeria japonica. Classification (NCBI taxonomy): domain Eukaryota; kingdom Viridiplantae; phylum Streptophyta; class Pinopsida; order Cupressales; family Cupressaceae; genus Cryptomeria; species Cryptomeria japonica. Next base: position 410,557,753 of record NC_081413.1, on the reverse strand, counting down.
TTCTTTGTTTTATCAGGTCTGTTACTGGTGGAAGGTAACCCTGTCACAACCTTTATTGCCTCTTTAGTGATTTTGTGAACTGAATCCAACTAGAAGAATGCACCATGTACCCTTCTTAAAACTATCCTTATAACATCCTTAGGGAAATCTGAAATACTGAGAATTTCAGTGAAACCTAGGGTTTCAACTATTTTGTGTTCAGGTTTAACATTATTGGAATCGTCACAAATTACAGTCTTATACATGCTCTTGATTCCCTCATCACCTAATTCTTCTATGTGACAATGTATGTACATCCTAGGGTCTTCAGCAAAAACTACTCCCTTGGGGATTTGAGAAAATGCACCAACATTATCATCCTTCTTTGCAATCTCGGGAACTAACTGAAATATGGGTCTAGGGAACTTAATCACTTCGAGTATAGTAGGGTTTGCTATGAATTCAGGAACAGATGAAGAAGCCATGATTATAAATACCTTTATCTGCCTTAGGAATGATTGCTTGCTAAATTGCTTCACTTCTTTGCTCAAAATGCCTTTGCTCAGGAATTTTTGTGCTCTTCGAATGTTTGAATGCTCGGTGAAATGAAATTGGGGCCAAAACACTGATTTATAATGTTAATTTTGCCAACCACCACATTTAAATCTTGTCGGTTAAGTAATCACTTAACTTTTCTGCCGGTATAGAAGTAGTTTCAACTTCTTACCATCAACCGAGGGAATAATAGCATGTTTCACATTTGATTGCCAAACCCTCAAAGGAATTTTCTTCAGTTAGATGAAGAGTCTCCTGCCAGTGGAGTGTTACTCTATTCTGTCGGTGGAGGAGTATTCCTATCAATATTTAGTTCTGATTTCCTGATCCATTGTTTTGAGAATTCCTGCTTAACTTCTTCAACTTTTTCTTTACCTTTCAAACTAGGACCTTTGTTATTTACTGGTGAGGACTTGCTTCTACAAAATTTAGCAATATGTCCAATCTTGTTACAGGCATAACAAGTCACATTATTTTTCTGAATAGCTTTCCCATATCCTATGCTAGTTTGTGTTATGCATTGATTAGATAGATGTCCAAATCTTCCACAAACATAACATCTTACATTCATTCTGCAATTTTCAGAATTATGACCAACTTTGTTGCATTTTGAACATTGACTAGTGGGTGTATTGGTATTCTGATAATTTCTAGATCTACATTGATTTTCTCTATGACCATACTTATTACAATTAAAGCATTTGCCATTAAATTTATAAGTAGTAGGTTGTCTTACCGGTTTGCCATGATCCTGTGTGTTTGCAATATCGGAGCTTTCACCAACTTCAAATCCAAGTCCACAAGTGTCACCATTAGGTTTCTGATTCTTCAACAAGTCACCAAGTTCTTCTGAGCTTTTCTTGAATTTTTCTTTGTGCTGATTTGTAGTATCCAGTTCTCTTACCAAGATTTCTTTCTGTCTCATAAGTTCATTGGAGTCATTCTATGTATGCATCAAATCTATCTTTGACAAATCATTTTCATAGCTAAGTCTTGTATTCTCATTTGAAGCATCACTTAGTCTTCTAGTCAAATCTTCTTCATTCTTCTTTCTATCTTCAATTTCTTTACAAAATCTCATAGTCATATCCTGCATCTCATTCTTTGTTGTCATGTTTTCTTGTTTCAGCTTGTTTATCAGATCACTAAGAGTTTCCTTTTCATCATTCTCATTTTGCATCTTTTCACAAAGTTCTCTTCTCTTATTTCTTGCAATGGTAAGATTTTCGTGAAGTGCTTGAATAATATTCTATGCAGCCTTTAGATCATCTTCAAGTTTGATATTTTTCAACCTTTTTGCATCATAGTCTGAGAGAGCTACTTCTAATTGCTTCATCAAGTTTTCCATCTCTACCAGTGTCAAGATCTTCCTCAAGATGTTAGGCTTCTGAAAATAGAGGACCAAGCTCTGATACCAATTGTTAGGATTCCCACAGATACTGAGAAGGGGGGGGTGAATCAGTATCTAACTGGTTGAATGATTTTCTTAACTTAAAACATGTAAAGAATATTAATACTATGTATTGGTAAACAAGAAATAATGCAATAAATAGAGATAACATCAACCACATGAAAAAAACACCATAACACAGTAGTTTAATGAGGAAACCAAGTGTGCACATGTAGGAAGGCCAACTACCTAGAGCTCACTGCTCAATTACAAAATGGGAAGTCTCACTGACTTACAAAATGGATTATATAAATCCAATGTCTTGTACTACTTCAAAATAGCATCTACTATGCCATATCCAGTACCGATTTATAGCTCTGCTTTATACATAAACCTTTAACCTATAATTTGCATAATAGGTCTCCCTTATTTCACCTAATCACATTCTGCCATCATTACCAATATGTTCTACAATGATCTCTTATATATATGGGTCATTTTACAACTTGCCAAGTCAGCTTACAATGATTTTACAATAATTAACAAAATATATTATAAACAAAATTCCTATCGACTTATGTGCTGGTATGCTTCCTTCCACTGCCAGTGCCGATGGTCTGTGTCGGTGTAGAGTCTGACCTTGCTAGTGCCGGTAAATTGCCTTACCGGTGTCATAGGATTGTAAGGTTGCCATCAATGAAAAAATCTTCAATCACCTACAATATCTCATTGGAGTGTGCATTTGCCAACACTTTTAAGTCAAAATCATTCCTCTTTTGATATACTAAACCATAATCTTCAATGCCTCTTAAGTATCTGAAAATTATCTTGATTGCTGTCATATGGGTTTCTTTGGGATCTGCAGAAAATCTTGCAACTGTACCTTTTGCATGTGCTATATTAGGTCTGCTGTGAACCACATATTGTAACTTTCCAATCATAGATCAGTAAAGTGTCTCATCAACAGATGCAAATTCATCATTTTTTGATAGTTTACAATTAGTAGTCATAGGAGTACTTACAGGTTTAGATCCTCCATTCCAAATTTCTTCAAGATTTTTTTTATGTACTTGGATTGAGTAATGAAGATCTCATTTTTCATTTGTTGTATCTGCAAACCTATAACATACTTTATTTCACCAATTAATGACATCTCAAATTATTTGCACATTTCATTTCCAAAGTTCTTGCATAAAGAGTCATTTCCACAAAAGATAATATCATCCACAAATATGGCTGAAATCAGTATTCCATTTTCCTCATCATTCTTCATATAAATGTTGCTATTTTCACTTGTCCTCATGAAACCAATCTTGATTAGATAAGAGTGCAATCTTTTATACCATGCTCTAGGTGCTTTCTTCAAGCCATATAATTCTTTGTTCAACTTACATACTTGGTCTTTATTTTTCTCTTCAATAAATCCTTCAGGTTGTTCAATATAAACTTCTTCTTCTAGTATACCATTCAAAAATGCAGATTTAACATCCATTTGATATACCTTGAATTTTTTGTAAGCAACATATGCCAACAATATTCTTACTCCTTCAAGTCTTGCTATAGGTGCAAAAGTCTCTCCATAGTCTATTCCTTCTTCTTGAGCTTAGCCTTTGCAAACTAGTCTTGCTTTATTCTGAATGACCTCACCTTTTTCATTTAGCTTGTTTCTAAAAATCCACTTTGTATCAATTACATTTTTCTCTTTTGGTCTTGGGACCAGTGTCCATGTTTCATTTTTCTTGATTTGTTCAATCTCTTCAGTCATAGCATTTACCCAATCTTCATTCTTAAATTCCTCTTTTGCTATTCTCGGTTCAAATTCAAATATCAGACATGTGTTCTGTCTTAGTTTGTTCCTTGTCATCACTAGATCATCCTTGTCTCCTATAATCTGACTTGATGCATGATTTCTTCTGACATATTTGGCTAATATAGGCTCGGTAGGCTTTGTTTGATCTTCTTCATCACTCGGTAACTGAGTATTTTCTTCATTTTCTTCATCAACTTTCTTGATAGAACTTTTTGGTTGAACATATAAAAACTCTTCATAATCTTCTGGTTCTTTAGAATTTCCTTCATCATTTCTTTCTGCAAATTCATCAATTTTCACATTTGCACTTTCCACTATTTTGTTAGAAGATTTGACCAGACATATAAATGCTTTACTTCTACAAGAATAGCCAAGAAATGTTCTTTCCTTTCTTTTCTGATCAAACCTCTCATTTCTATCATCTTTGTGAACATAACATCTACTTCCAAATATTTTAAAATAACTCACATTAGGTTTCTTGCCATACCAGATTTCATACAGTGTCTTCAAAGTTCCTTTCTTTAGTTGTACTCGGTTCAAGGTGTGAATTGCAATGCTTATTGCTTCTCTCCAAAATGTTTGAGGTACCCTCTTTTCTATCATCAGGGTTCTGGCACAATATACAACAGATTTGTTTCTTCTTTCAGCTATCCCATTTTGTTGTGTTGTTCTCGGTGCAGATACTTATCCTTTTGTACCATGATCATTGCAAAGTAGGTTAAATTCATCAGAAATGAACTCTCCTCTTCTATTAGATCTTAGACATTTTAGTTGTCTTCCTATTTCATTTTCAACTCTTACCTTATACCATTTGAACATTTGAAAGGCTTCTAATTTCTCTTTTAAAAACATAACTCACATTATCCTTGAGTAATCATCCACAAATAATATGAAGTATTTATCACCATAGTAACTTTAAACTTTCATACGACCACAAAGATCAGTGTGCACAAGATCTAGAATTCCTTTAGAAGTGTAGGACTTACTTGCAAAGCTTGATCTTGTTATCTTAACCATCTTCCATCCTTAGCACATTGCATTTTTAGGTTTTTCTAAGCCCGGTTGACCTCTTACTCGATGCTTCTTACTTATTTTGATCAGATTATCAAAATTTACATGACAAAACCTTTTATGCCATAACCAGGTATCTTCTATTTTGCATATAGACAATTGTTCCGAGTTGAGTCAAGGTGAAATGTATTACCTCTTGGTTGAGTCCCGATGGCAACTAGCTTTCCATGTTTGTCATGAACTTTGACAATTCTTTTATGAAATTCTATCCGGTAACCTGTATTGTTTAACTATGCTACACTCAACAAATTGTATTTCAAACCTTCAATCCAATATACATCATCACATTTAGCATTGTCAAGAAGTGTAATAGAACCTTTACCTTTCACCGGACATGGTGCATCATTACCAAATCTTACATAACCTCTATCATAGTCTTCTAATTTAACAAACTTGTGTTTATCACTTGTCATTTGATGAGAGCAACCACTATCTATGATCCAAGAATCATTATTATTTATGTGAGATATTAAGGCTTTTTCCTCATACCTTTCTTCATCTGACCCATCTTTGATAGCCACATATACAACTTCCTTTGTCTCAGTCTCATCAGATTTATCATCATTGGATTCCTCATCAGCTACTAGACATGTCTTTCTATCTCTCCTTTTGAAGTCTCGATGTCCTCTATATTAGTTTTCTTTCTGTCTGTCATCTCGGTATTCTCTCTTTTCACTAGATTCTTTATCTGGATAGTTAGAAGCCATATGTCCCATTTTATCACAGTTAAAACATTTCAAAGGTAGCTTTCCTTTATACTTACCTTTACCTCTTGGTAACCTTCTGGCTAATAATGCTTCAAACTCTTCTTGCTTTCTGATTTCCTCATATAGTTTGTGTACTTCTTCCATGTTTTTATGAAATATTTCACTTGCTCCACTATGATTTCCTTTGGTATACTTATACATTATATCATTGTAATCATCAGATTCACCAAGATGAAAAGAACTGAATGTTGATTCAACTTTATTTACCGAAGACCCACTGTTATCAAAATTGCTTAACTCAAATGCATGTAGCTTACCGATAGTAGCATCCAAAGAGACTGGTATGTTTGGTACAAACCTTAATTCATTAATTGTAGAGACTTGAATGGCATAAGCAGGTAGAAGTGTTCTTAGCAACTTACTTGTTACATCCTTTTCTTCAATAGTTCCTCTTGCTCCTTTGATTTGATTGATTGTTTCCTTTAACCACCTTCATTCATTCTCATGGATTCAAGTTGACCTCTTAGAATGTCTACTTTTTCTCTTTGAACATGTTCATCACCACCATATATAAATATAATCTTATTCCACATTGCTTTGGCATCATTACAACCTTCTAGATCATTAAACTCAGAGTTGATCAATGCTAATGTTATTTCAATCATTGCTTGAATATGTACTTGCTTTCCCTTTATCTCTTCCATTGTCATCGGGTAGGTGTTGGGTGCAATGTAATCATTCTCTAGATAATATGTTGCATATTCTCCAATTCTTGATAAGTGCAGCCTCATCCTTTTTTGCCATGTGGAGAAACTTGACTTGTTCAGCTTTGGTGCATCCCTCTTATACATCTTTGGATCTTGCCTCAAGTTCCTTTAAACTTTTATTTCGGAGTCCAAAGCTCTGATACCAATTTTTATTTAGATGAGAGAGGGGGGGGGTGAATCTTATCAACACAATTTACAATATATTCATCATATTCAACCTCGGTAGCCTTACTTGATATGCAACTATGACTGTAAAACATTCAAACTCATAAACTGATAAACTTAAAACATCATAACACATTTAACACCAGATTTAATGTGGAAACCCAAATAGGGAAAAACCATCATGGGATTTTGGACCCACTAAGAAATATACCCTTCTAGAGTATGCTCGGTTAAAAGAAAATCTTGTTAAAGATTACATACACATTGCTAGATGTGACCCGGTTATGGGATTTCCCTCAGATCTATTAGAATCTTCACTTTGTTAGAAGTGACCTTGTCAAAGGATTTCAAACACTCATTCAAAATGTTACCTTGCTAGAGGATTTACAAATAAGATTGTTAGGTCCACTTGGTTAAGAGATTTCCTGTCACTTACAGAATAAATAATAGTAATAAAATATATCTGCAACTTCACATCTGAAATGCTAAAGTAGATTTTATGTGCTCAATGTACTCAAGATAATCTTGTCATAAGACTTATCTTTCTCCTTTCTGGGCTTCTCAATCTGTTCTACAATCAGATCTTCAATCTTCTATACTCGGTAATCACCTCTATAGCATCACTATGCTTCTAGTTTTCCTGCCTACATTGTTCTTCAACTATTCTTTATTTATAAGCAATTCCTAACTGCTTAATCTCCTTGATCACATTTCCCATGATCAATCTTAGCCATTAGATCATCATAGTTGACTAGGTTCATTGAATCCTTCGATCCTAAATACATGTTAACATACCTTGGAACTTGTATCCTTCCTTGGTACTTGTGCTAGGTTATGACCGTTCAATCTGCACTATAGATCTGACTCTTGTATTTCCATTGTCATAGATCTTCAACAAACTTCTTGCACGACATACCAATCATTTATACATCTTCAGCTCATTGACATCCTTCATTTAATAATGCTCTTAATTCACCCAATGCATTATGTTACTGCTTGGTTAATACTAAACTTTTACTCGGTAGACATTCTGCCTTCATTAACCGATATCGATAACCTTAGTGTCTACCGACTAGCTCCTTGCTCGGTAACATAGAATAGTATCAAACCTTTACTCATTCTATTGCATGAAATCTTTTCTCCTTCTTGTTCAGTCTTTGAATACACATATATAGGATATAAAAACAATCAAAACAACATAATCTCATCACTGTCTAACTTGGTAATCATTTCCCATTGAATAACTCATTACTCCCCTTCATTCTCATCTTTTCTGTGTCACTTACTGATATCTTTATACTTATCAACATACTCATTAAGATATGGCAACATCATACTGAATCAGAAAATCAATTGCTTGACATCAGTGACAAAATAATAATATTAAGACAGTAATCATGCTTTATCAATTATAACATTTATTTTCAACAATCTTCTCAATCTTATTGTAATTCTAACACTCTAGTCTAAACTTTTTTAGAGACTTGAAAGTTTCTAATAATGCGGTTAAGCTTTTTCTGCGTAAAGAGAAGGAGAGGACAAAAATAGGAAAAGCTATGGGGGGTATTATGATGCTTCCAATATTAAGAAAATTTGGGGTCTACACATACCATTTTGAGCTTTAAAATCATTTCAGACATGCGAAGAGGATTTCTCTACCCTACTACTTCTTTAGGTCTCTGTCATGGTCTCTTAATAAGCATAGCAAGAACCCTTCGACTCAAGTACTTCATTGCGGCCTTATTTTGGTCATTTATGATGATTGCAAGATTTTGGCTATCTAGGAAAATAAGAGATTGGCTGTGTCTCGAGGGAAAGGTAAGAGGAAGATGGAGGAAGGTGGGCCTAACAAGGAAGAGTCGACATTGAGAAAAAAGAGAAAAAAAGATACTGGGGTGAAAATTCAAGAGGACAAGGATAATCAAAAGGAGACGGAGATTGATTCAGAGGACACCGAAAAAGATGGAAATGAGATGGAAATTGATGAGTATGGTGGAGAGGGGAGCTAGAAAGAAGAGAAAGTGGGGGAAGAGGAAGGAGGAGTTGAGGACATTTCTAATCAGAATAGTCCTACCCACAGTGTTAGTATAGGCAATGTCAATAGCCAGCCAATGGAGGAGTAGGACAATAAGATTAATGAGGAAAAGGAAATGGAAATTGAGTAGGAGAAGAACAAGGAATTTGAGCAGGAGATGGACAAGGAGAATTAGAGAAAGGATAAGGATAATGCTGGAGAAGGGATAATTCTGGATAAAGTCAACAATCTATCTGAGGCTAGAATGGGTTTTGACAGGTGGGTTTATGAAGGAATCAAGAATCTGGAAAAAACTGAGAAGCAGCAGGCAGAGAAAGGGAAGAAAGCTGATAGGAACCAAGATCAGTAGAATAAGGATATGGAGGAAAAAGAAAAGAAGATGGAAGTTTAGATTAGTAATCTGAAGGAAGGAAAAAATGCTATGAAATTTTTTTTGGTAATGATTCCGGATACCCTTACCTCTGTTACTAAGAATTTAGAGGAAATTTCAAAGATCCTTGATGGCTCCAGCACCTCCAAACCTATTGTGGACCTTGATATTGATGAGGATTCTATTGAGATAGGGACTGTGGAAAGTGCTCCTAGTGGTGTGGCAAAAAGAACAAGAGCGAGCATGAAAAAAGATGTTGTGGCCTCTTCCAAGGAAATCCCTAAACTTAGGGATAATATTAAAGACTTGCAAGGGATTAGCAGAAATCTGGCTAATGCCCTAAAAAACATTAAGTAATTTGTTTTCAGTCTTTTATTTGTTCTGGTTGGACGATGCTGGTTCTATGGGGCTTTTTTGTTGGATATTGCCCATTTCTATGTTGATAATCTTGTACGCCTTTGGGATTGAATATCTCTGAGGAGTGATAAAAAGTATTCCAGCACCAGAACCTTTTTGAGTGAAAGATCCATCAATTTTTTTTTTCTAGGATCGCTGAGTAAGGTGCATGACGGATTCATCCAGAAACTCTATGTGCAAAGGTTGATTGTCTTTAAGTGGAGCATCAACAAGTTGATCTGCAATGACCTATCCTTTGATAGCTTTGTGTTCTATATATTCAATATTAAATTTTGTAAGAACCATGACCCATTTAGCCAATCTCCTTGTAAGTGTTTCTTTTCTTAGAAGTTATTTTAGTGGATCAATCTTGGCCACCAGTTTGATAGAATGTGCTAGCATGTAGTGTCTTAATTTCTGTGATGCAAATACCAATGCCAAACAATCTTTCTATATGATAGTATAGTTCATCTCATAGGACACAAAGGTCTTGCTGATATAGTATATAGCTCTTTCTCTTTTTTTCTCATTTTGTTGTGCTAGAAGTGCCCCCAGTGATGCATCAGTAGCTAATATGTAGAGAATTAAGGGCTTGCCTTGAATTGGTGGCATCAATATAGGTCTATTGGAAAGATATTCCTTGATATGCTTTAGGTGATGTTCACAATATTCATCCTAGTTGTATGTAACTTCTCTCCATAATGCCTTTGTGAATGGTTGAGCCTTATTTGCTAGCTGAGAGATGAAGCATCTTATTGATTGGAGCAACCCTTATAAACTTATCATTTGATTGACATTCTTTGGAGGTAGCATTTCTATGATAGCCTTAAATTTTTCTTAATCAACTTCAATTCCTTTTACTGAAATAATAT